>NC_057802.1:382809343-382818066 GCF_018294505.1 Triticum aestivum | reverse complement strand
CCCACGCCGTCGCCGGACCTCCTCCGCCGTCACCACCGCCGGACTGCCTCGTCTCTGCCTCTCCCCGAGTCGCCCCCACGAGCCTCGCCGCCCGGTACAACTACACCACCCGTGAGCTCCTCCCCTTCGTCACCCCCTCTGCCATTGCAGTCCGCGCCTCTGTGCGCGAGGCCACGCCCCGGCCGAACCACCCACACCGACCGCCCGCGACGGTCGCGCCCCGCACCACCGGGCCGCGCCCCTGCTCACCATGCCCCGCCTCGCCTGTGCCCCCGCACACTAACCCCTCCCGCGTGCTCCGCCCCACGCGTCGCTCCGGCCGCCTGCTGCCCGTGCTCTACCTCCCCGCGACGCCTCTGCTGCTCCCCAGCGTGCCCCCTGCTCGCGTCATCACCGACGTCCGCGCTGCCGCTCTGCTCCGCCTGCAGTCGCTGCACGCCGCCCACTCACCGGCCCGACCCTGCTGCCACTTCTGGCCTCGCCTCGCCTTCTGCTTCTACCCCTGCAGCCCCACGGCCACAACGCTCATCACCGCCCCCTGCCCGGCGTCCGCTCCGGCCACGCACCCCCGGAGCTCTGCTCCACCCCTGACCCCCGCCCCCGCCCACCTTTTGGCCGCCTGGGGCTCGCCACGCTGCTCGTCGCTCGCGGCCACCACCACTGCCGCCGCCGCTGCCGCCTGAGTCCGCGGCCCGCCTCGCTGTGGCCCCTCGCGACCGACGCCCGGTGTCGGTGTCAAAACCGGCGGATCTCGGGTAGGGGGTCCCGAACTATGCGTCCTAGGTCGATGGTAACAAGAGACTGGGGAGACGATGTTTACCCAAGTTCGGTCCCTCTCTATGGAGGTAATACCCTACTTCCTTCTTGATTGATCTTGATGAATATGAGTATTACATGAGTTGATCTACCACGAGATTGTAATGGCCAAAACCCTAGAAGTCTAGCCTGTATGATTGTGATTGCCTCTACGGACTGAACCCTCCGGTTTATATAGATACCGGAGGGGATTAGGGTTGTACAAAGTCGGTTACAGAGAAAGGAATCTTCATATCCGAACGCCAAGCTTGCCATCCACACCAAGGAGAGTCCCATCCGGACACGGGTGAGAGTCTTCGGTCTTGTATCTTCATAGCCCATCAGTTCGGCCCACGTCATCTGGGCCGGACGCCCGAGGACCCCCTAATCCAGGACTCCCTCAATAGCCCCGGAACCAGGCTTTCAATGACGATGTATCCGGCGTGCAGATTGTCTTCAGCATTGCAAGGCGGGTTCCTCCTCCGACGACTTCAAAGCACCTAACTTCAAAGAGTTGTATTCGGCCTTCCATTTAATGTCGTACCCATCGGCTTCTGTGCATCCATGGCTTCAGGTTCCACGTGTCGAGCAAATACGAGAGGTTAGGGTATTTTTTACACATAACACCTCGGCCATGTAAGAAAGGCGTCTATTTAAACAGATGGGATCTCAGATCCATTCCACACCAAGCGGAAAAATCCTCAGAGCTTGCTTAGAGAAACCACTCCAACATGGCTAGCGCTCCCAGTTCTTCCTCCCGCCCCCACGGCCCCGAAAAAGGCGATTGGGAAAGATGTTTCGTGTCCCACGATCAGCTGGTGAAGCTGCAAACGCAGGGATTTCTTCCCCCCGCGGATCTAGTCCCCGTTTGAGCAGGATTGACCTCCTTCAACGGCGGGGCTTAGGCGGAGAATTTCCCCAATCCATCCAGGGGGAACGAGTGTGCTTCGTTCCCTACTTACTAAGAGGTGTCAGATTTCCAATCCACCCTTTCCTTCGAGGACTTCTGGAGTATTACGGCCTCCAACTGCACAATCTCACTCCTGCCTCCATCCTGCACATCGCGGGTTACGTAGCTCTTTGTGAGCTATTCCTGGGTTGTGAGGCCAATTTTGAGTTATGGAGGAAACTATTCTGCCTCGTCCCTCGCAACCAAGAGGGATCGATATTCGAAGTGGGCGGTGCCGAGGTATGGCGCATCGCCAGGACCGGATACCTGTCCGGCACGCCAAAGAAGGCATCCGAAGAGTGGCCCTCAGAATGGTTCTATATTGAGGACGTCGCTCTCCCCGACCCAGTTCGAATGGGTCTTCCCGAATTTTCAAATGCTCTGTTGAAGAAACGCCACAGCTGGCGCCCTCGGAGCCTTGAGGAGGAAGATAGCGCGGAAGTCCGTCAATTGATGGGCAATAGAAGAACACTTGCCCAGTCCGGATTATCAATAATCGAGGTAATGGCGACTTCCATAGTGCGGGGGGTCCAGCCACTCCAATACAGAGGGCTTCCCATGTGGCACTATAATGGGGAAGATGACGCCTCACGCTGCGGTCGGAAGGGTCCGGACACCCCCGCCGCTTCGGCCAAAATATTGGCCGAACTGTACAAAGGGGAGAAAGAGGAGTTCACTCGTCTTAAATGTCGAGATGGATTTTCCATGTACAGTCCTCCTAGCTGGGTGAGCTCTAATCCCACCACTTTACTTGATCCTCTCCCCGAGTCACATTCAATGGATATTAACCCATCCATTTGTAATAGGAATGGCGGAAGGTTACCGAGGGGATCCATAGCCCTGCCCCACAGCCCGAGGATCACAACCGGGACCTTGACCCCGGATTCGAAGAGGATCCGGACATATTTGTGGAGCTTGAGGATGGAGTGTTCTACCAGGCGAGCTATGACGGCACGGAAGTGGCCATCATCGCCGACTATCCCAGCCTCCTCCCTGCCTCGCATGTAAGTGATCAGGAGACACCTTCTTTGAAAGAGCTTCCTCATTACGCCTCACCCACTGCTCTATTTCGTGCTCCAAAGGGGAGGCGCCCGACACCTCAACGTGTGCCAGAGGCATCTCCTAAGAGAACGGCGCCCGCACCGAGCAAATATTCAAAGAGGAAGACGAACGACAATGCGGCAGAGCCTTCATCAAAGAGGTATGGTTTTTTAATCATGCCCCTGGCAGTCACATCAAACTGTGACATTATCCGCTGTGTCTTACCAGGAAAAGCGTTCGCCGGACTATGTCCGGGGATCCTGCCGGCCATGCCTCCACAAGTCAGGTTCCCAACCCTGCCTTAAAGGCGAGGGCTAATACGAAAGTGACCCCGAATTGTCCTTCGGCTGAGGATTCAGATGATGTATCCGTCACAAACTCTGAAGTGGAAAGCGGCATGAATGATCGGCGCCGGCGGGCCGCTCTTTGCGACCCCGACTTTACAAAAGAGGCATTCAACGCCTTTAGCTCGGCTGATGCATACATCTGAGCTGCTCGAGATGGGCCTACCAGAGGCACAGACCAGCATTTGAAAGATATGCGGGTAAGCACACATTTGTACAAATCTGATAATTATATACCAGTAGCCCCCGAGCCTTGAAGCAGTTGATACAACTGATTTAAGGATCATTGTATAACCAGGTGCTCACAGAGAAGAACAACCTGTTGTCTCAAGAGCTGGAAAAGTGTCGGACCCAGCTAGCCGTTTCTACTGCTGAACTGGAGAAATCCAAGAAGGCATCGCCTGGTAATGTTCCCTTCCATCGAGAAAATATAATCATATACCTGCAATACTAACACTGTTGCACATCTCATGGAAGGATCATCAGATCAACTGATGGAAGAGCTGAAAGTCGCGCAAGCGGGTGAACAAGAAGCCAAAAGACTACTAGCCGCGGGCGAACGTGTGCTAAAACGGGTCAGGGAGGACAAAACAAGCTGCAGGATTCCAACACCCTGCTGGGCGAAGAACTGAAAGATGTTCGAGCCCAGCTAGCTGACTCCGTGAAGGAAAATAAGAGGCTACGAGGCGGCATATTCAGTATGCTTTTGAACTTACCTACGTGTAATTTGCCGAGGAAAGGAACTGATAGCTTTATGTCTGTAGGTATGCTGACTGGCCGCCCCGAAGAGGAAATGCCCGGATCTTCAGGCTATCTGCTGCAAGAGCTGTCGCAAATGCACGAGCGAGCTCGGCAGGTAATGCGGAGTGTTGCCAAGGCCTTGTGGCCCTCCGTATCCCCTCTAGGAAGTATGGAGGAGCTTATGCAGCTATTCAGAGGAGTGCGGTGGCGTTTCCGATTATGGAAGATATCTGCCTGCCGAGAAGGTGCGCGAGAGGCCTAGGCCATGGTAAAAACACGGTATACCAAGCTTGATCCGAATCATATGGCCCGGGTTGGACCTCTAGGGTCATATGGAAAAGAAATTCCTATTAGTTTGGTATATGACCAAGTAAAAGTAGCCGCAAAATATTCCCAACATGATTGTAAGTTAGACAACCTGTTAGATGGCATAGAGGAGGAGATTTTTGAGTCCCAGTGACTATGTACATTCCTTGATATATTTGTCCCTAGCCGGATTGTAAAACGATTGTCATGGCAGACCTTTTCGCTTCGACCTCTGGACCCGAGGGTATGGAGTGTTTCCGAATACCTGAACGACAAGATAGACCGGGGTATGCATGGAAACCAGGCGTAGGGGCCATAGTTGCTTAAACATACAAGTTGTATCCGGCTAGCTATGTTATATTATGTTGTAATTGTAAGAAACATCTTCCAGAGAGATTAGTTCCGTTAAGGGTTCCTTTCCCTGGGTGAACATGCGTTAATGTGCATGCCCGAACTGTGATTGAAAAATCGCAGTATACGTGACATCTGGGGGTTCATAGTGTAATGAGTGTGACAACATCTTTAGTCCGCCGACTGAATATTCCCTTAAGAACGCTAGCTTTCGGCTTCACCCTGTCTGAGGTACACATCAGGATGACCCAGCAGTAACAATCGCAGAGGTGCTCCCTTTATGCCCTAGCCGAACAAACGGGAACGTAGGGCATAAGCATAGGAGCCAGGCAACCCAGCTTGGCCAAAACTTAAGTCATAACGATGCATATAATGGCGAAGAAAAGGTACATATGAGGAAAAGACACATATGTGGTGAGCTTGACGCCCAGAAAATAATAATAAGCTTCTGTACAAGAAGCCCCCAGGTATTATGGGCGTACATATTTAAGGATGTGTACGTCATAGGTGCGCGGTTTAGCCGCTCGAGAGCTTAAAGCTAAAAAAATGAAAGAGAGGAAAAAGTAATGGAAAGAAAAGGGAGAAGAAGACGAACAAAGAGTTCGACTCTAGGCGTAGAATCTTCGGAGTATGGCAGCGTTCCATGGGTTCGGCTCTAAGCGATTATCTGATGCACCCCGCAGGCGGTACGCTCCTCCAGTGAGGACTTCGTCAATGATGAAGGGACCCTCCCACTTGGGCTTGAGTTTGTCCTTTTTCTTCTCTGGCAAGCGTAGAACGAGTTCACCAACATTATACATCTTGGCCTGCACTTCTCTGCTTTGATATCTGCGAGCCTGTTGCTGTGCGGAACGGGATTTTGCAATGTCGCGCTCCTCCCCCAGGATATCTAAACTATCCTGCCGATCAAGCTCGGCCTCTCTCTCTTCATACATGCGCACTCGAGGTGAGTCATGAATAATGTCGCAGGGCAACACGGCCTCTGCGCCGTACACCATGAAAAACGATGTGTATCCGGTAGTACGATTGGGCGTGGTCCGCAGCCCCCTGAGTACGGAGTCGAGCTCCTCAACCCAGTGCTTGTCTGATTCTTTCAAAGACCGCACTAGTCTAGGCTTAATGCCGCTCATAAAGACCATTTGCTCGTTCGACTTGACCGTTTGTTTGCGGGTGATAGACGGAGGCGTAATCGAGCTTTATGCCCAGATTAGCACACCAGGTTTTCACCTCACCGGCTGTAAAATTGGAGCCATTATCGGTGATGATGCTGTGTGGGATGCCATAACGGTGCACGACACAGGATATGAAGTCTATCACTGGTCCGGCTTCGGCCGTTTTAACTGGTTTGGCCTCTATCCACTTAGTGAATTTATCTACCATGACCAGCATATATTTTTTCTTATGGCTTCCTCCTTTAAGGGGTCTGACCATATCAAGCCCCCAGACCGCAAAAGGCCAAGTAATGGGGATTGTTTGTAGAGCGGTGGGTGGCATATGGCTTTGGTTGGCGAAAAGCTGGCATCCGACACAACGTTGGACAAGGTCCTGTGCATCTGCTCGGGCCGTCGGCCAATAGAAACCTGTACGGAAGGCCTTACTTACAAGGGCCTAAGCCGCGGCGTGGTGACCACCGAGACCGGCATGAATTTCGGCCAAGAGCTGTCGTCCCTCTTCTTCGGAGATACATCTTTTGAAGTACTCCGGTAGTGCTTTTCTTGTAGAGCTCTCCGTCATGGACCTTGTAGGCTTTCGAACGCCGGACAATGCAGCGAGCCTCATTCTGATCCTCAGGGAGCTCTCGCCTATTAAGGTAGGCCAAGAAGGGTTTGGTCCATGGGGCAATTACTGCCATGATAAGATGGGCCGATGGTGTTATTTCGGTGGCTGAGCCCCGATGATATCGGTATTGTGTTCGGAATCTGGGGGTATAATCGGATCTGGACTGGTATTGCCGCTATCCCCTTGCCACACCATGGATGGCTTGAAGAGCCTTTCCAGGAATATGTTAGGCGGGACGGGGTCGCGCTTGGCGCCGATGCGAGCAAGGACATCCGCCGCTTGATTACTCTCTCGAGCCACATGATGAAACTCGAGCCCCCCGAACCGAGCCGACATTTTGAGAACAACGTTATGATAGGCCGCCATCTTCGGATCTTTGGCGTCGAAATCTCCATTTATTTGGGATATTGCGAGGTTTGAATCCCCCCGCACCTCCAGGCGTTGTATGCCCATGGAGACAGGCATCCGAAGACCATGCAATAAGGCCTTGTATTCGGCTGCATTGTTGGAGTCTGTGTATAATATTTGGAGTAAGTACTGAACTATGTCTCCAGTGGGGGACGTTAGGACAACGCCCGCTCCTAAGCCCACCAGCATTTTGGAACCATCGAAGTGCATGACCCAATTGGAGTATGTGCCGTACTCTTTAGGGAGTTCGGCCTTTGTCCATTCGGCGACGAAGTCGGCCAACACTTGGGATTTAATGGCCCGGCGTGGTTTGTATGTTATGTCGAATGGAAGGAGCTCAATGGCCCACTTGGCAATCCGGCCCATGGCATCGTAGTTGTTTATTATGTCATTGAGTGGTACTTCGAAAGCCACCATGATTGAGCACTCTTGAAAGTAGTGTCGTAGCTTCCGGGATGCCATGAAGACCGCGTATGCTATCTTTTGGTAATGAGGGTATCGGGATTTGCATGGTGTGAGGATAGTGGATACGTAGTATACCGGCTTCTGAAGCGGGAATTTTGTCGGATTTCGGGTTCCGGCAAAACCCTTGAGGTTCGAACACTGGGGTGCGCACGAAGATCTCTCCTCCCCTTAGCTCACGCCCTCACCGCGATCTCAAAGCTCAACGCGTCGAACTCATAGTACAAGAGACACAAGGTTTATACTGGTTCGGGCCACTGATGTGGTGTAATACCCTACTCCAGTGTGGTGTGGTGGATTGGCTCTTGGGCTGAGGGTGAACAGTTACAAGGGAAGAGCAGCCTCCTGAGGAGAGGTGGTCTTGTGCTTGGTAAGCTTGTGAGGTGGCTGGTGGTCTGAATCCTCTGTCCCCGGATCAGTTGCCTCCTATGGTGGTGGCTAGTCCTATTTATAGAGGCCCTGGTCCTCTCCCCAAATATTGAGCGGGAAGGGATGCCACAACGGCCAAATTTGAAGGGAGACAACCAGTACAAGTTATCCTGACTAAAGGTGGTCTTTGCTTGCCAAAGGCTCTGGTGGTGACGCCGTCTTGGGCTCCACGGTGACCTCCATCCTGGCATCCTGCTGGTCTTGGTCTCATTGCACCGATATGGAAACCTTTGCCTGATGCCTCGGGACTCCTCGCCTGCGCTTGCCTCTTTAGCACCAAAGAGGAAACGAGGACACTGCGCGCGCTGGCGCCCGCCTGGCGCCCACCTGGCACCGGTCGTCATGGCTTACGTCACAGGAACCTCGCGAGGTGCCCCTTGCCTTGATCTCTCCATCCCTCGCGAGCCAGCCTGGTGAGGCCGCCCCCGAGGAGGTCTTGCGTCGTCCGCCTCGCGAGGCTTGGCCCCTCACGAGGGTCTTGAGTGTTTGCTGGTGAAGATGGGCCGTACGGGCACTACAAAAAAAGAAACATCCGTGACATTTTGGGCCGAACGAATTTTTTTTGTCATACTTATGAGACTGCTATGACAATAATTGTGACAAAACACGGTATCATCATAGATGTGGCGGGTTCCTACTTCTATGACCAAAAATCATGACAGAAAATGGGCTTTTCGTCCTGGGCGGGCAGGAGACGTAGCTGCATGACATTCTTTGGGCCATCCATGACGGAAAAAACTGTGGTAGAAGCGAGGGTGAGGAAAATATCGGGGTGTTCCCGGTTACGGTGGGTGGTCGGGGCCGAGCGATGCGCATTTCTCTCGTACACGCACGCACGCGGGTGCGAGGCGTTGGGCTCTAACTGAACTCGAGCGAGGCGTTGGGCTCTAACTGAACCTGAGCGATTGCACTGCAGGCTACGCGTTACTGAACCCGAGCGATCGATCGATGGCTGTTAACTGAACCCGATCGAGCGATTCCTTCGCTACTGCTGCTAACTGAAGCCGATCGATGCTACCTCTAGATGAACAGTGAGCGTTGCTGGGGGGTTTGGATGAACAGTTCCCGGTGGGGGTGGATGAACAAGACCCCGTGGTGTTGCCTCTGGATGAACAGTG
>NC_057802.1:382792111-382809077 GCF_018294505.1 Triticum aestivum | reverse complement strand
TGGATGAACAGGACCCCGTGGTGTTGCCTCTGGATGAACAGGACCCCGATCGATCGAGCCGGTTGGGGCTGGATGAATAGGACCCCGTGGAGGGCTGGATGAATAGGACCACTCCATGGAGGGCAGGATGAACAGTAGACGGTGGAGGGCTGGATGAATAGTAGCCCGTGGAGGGGTGGTTGAACAGGAGCCCGTGGAGAGGGCTGGTTGAACAGTAGCTGGTGGAGTAGCGCGCGGTGGAGGCTAGATGAACAGGAGCCCGTGGATGAACAGTCGCAGGTGGAGGCTAGAGGAGGTCGACGGTGGATGAACAGTAGCCCGTGGAGGCTGGAGGAGGTTGACGGTGGAGATGAACAGTATCCCGTGGAGTCCCGTTTTGTGGTACGCCACACCCCTCCCGATGATCATGACCCCCGTTTCGACCGTAGCGCTCCAACACAAGTCCGTTTCCTCTGTTTTGTAGTACGCCACACCCCTCCATATCAACAGGACCCCCGTTTCGACCGTAGGAGGTCTGTTTCCTCCGTTTTGCGGTACGCCAGACCCCTCCCAATGAACATGATCCCGTTTCGAACGTGGCCGGTCGAACACAAGGCCGTTTCCTCCGTTCTGCGGTACGCCAGGCCTCGTTTCCATCGGCTATTCCGTCCAAGCCGGTTGGCTCCCACGCGTTCCGTTGCCTCCCGATGAACACGACGCATTCCGTTGCCTCCCCATGAACACGATGACGACGCAGTTTCTCCGTTTCGACCCAGCCATGTACACGAGCCCTGGCTGTACGTACACGCGATTAGGCGTTCGAGACCCTGCCCATATGTATGTACGTGGCCGTATTTACTTTCTTGCACCCTGACCGCTGTACGTACGTGTACATGCTACGTGCGCGCCTCTACTACGACACGTGCGCGCCTCTGCATCGACCAGTATGTACGTACACGTTCGCGACCAGAATGACAACGCTACGTACGCTTCGACCAGGTGGGTCCCGACTGTCAGGCACTTCCTTGCGTGCGAAGATGTAGCTGGTGGGTCCCCGCAGTCAGGGGGCGAATCGTTTTTTTGCCCGGACGCACTTCCTTGAGTGCGAAGATGTAGCTGGTGGGCCCCAGCAGTCAGGGGGAAACTTTTTTTTCGTGAAATACGGTGGCCCGTCCGGTGGGTCCCCGCTGTCAGGTGGAGGAATAATTATTTTGCATGTAATAAGGAGGCACTTCCTTGCTGCGGCCGTGGACCCAGCTGTCAGCCTCTGCACGTACAGTACTCTTCCAATGGAAGTCGGTCGTTGACCACGCCGCGCCGAGAGCACCAAGGTGGTGGACGAAGGCGAGGCCTAGGAAGGGGACGACGCGGAGCCAGGGAAGACGCGGTAGTGGATGCCCACGCGGAGAGGAGTACGAGGGTTCACTGGTTCGGCTGCGGTGTGAGGCTGCCGTCGCCGCAGAATAACAGGGGGTGTGGGTGAGTAGAGGCATGGCCGGCGGTGAGGCCTCCGCGGCATCGCAGCCGGCCACGGGAGGAGGAGCACGAGGCACGACCGGCGCTGGTTTGGGCGGCTGGAGCAAGAAGACCAGAGGTTGAAGAAGCACTACGGCCGTTGGATGGACATCGTACGGTCAATGGAACTAGAATCGTGCATATTGACTAAGTTGACAAAGCCCTCCGTCCCCGTCAACTTAGTAGGCCCACAAGTCAGCCTCCCACTATACAGGGTCCCAGCTAGCAGGGAGAGTACTCATTTTTTTGTGCGTAATAAGGAGGCACTTCCGGTGGGTCCGAGCTGACAGCGGGGGGAACGTTTTTTTTCACGAAATACGGTGGCCCGTCCAGTGGGTCCCAGTAGTCAGGGGGAAACATTTTTTTCCGCCAAATACAGTGGCCCGTCCGGTGGATCCCTGCTGTCAGGTGGAGGAATAATTATTTTCCGCTTAATAAGGAGGCACTTCCTTGAGGCTGCCGTGGACCCAGCTGTCAGCCTCTCCACGACAGTACTCTTCCGATGGAAGTCGTTCCTTGACCACGTTGACCACGCTGCGTCGAGAGCACCAGGGCGGTGGACGACGGCGAGGCCTCGGAAGGGGACGACGCGGAGCCGGGGAAGACGCGGCAGTGGATGCCCACGCGGAGAGGAGTACGAGGGATCACTGGTTCGGCTGCGGTGTGAGGCTGCCGTCGTCGCAGAATAACAGGGGGTGTGGGTGAGTAGAGGGATGCCCTGGCCAGCGGTGGGAGTAGTAGAGGGCGGTGAGGCCTGCACGGGAGGTGGGAGCAGGCGGTCCCGCCGGCGCTGGATTTGGCGGCTGGAGCAAGAAGATCAGAGATTGAAGAAACACGACGGCCGTTGGATTGACATCCAACGGTTACGTCTGCTAGAATCGTTTGTTGACGTATATGATAACTAAAAAAATCTTGCATACACGTCAACTTAATAGGCCCATAAGTCAGACCATTCCCTCTTTTTTTAATAATTTATATATAGCTCATTGCAACTTCTTATGCAATTTATTGCAGCCCGTTTTTTTGGTTGGCCAGGGCCAATTTCGCATATTTCTGTGGGTTCCAAACTATTTTTAATACCGAAATGTCGAGCCAGATTTAAAGTACTTTGAAGATATATTTAAATTAGGTTAATGCCCAGTGAAATAGGAATCTGAAAATGTGAAAAAATTCAGAAATTATAAAGTAATTGCCAATTTGTCATCTGTTTTTATATTTACAACCAATTTCATATTACTTTCAAGATTTGCAGGCGTCTTGAAAGAGTTGCAGCCCATCAGGGCGTAGAAAAATAAATAGGCCTGGATTGGGTATTCTTCAGAAAAAATAAACTGGGCTCATTTTCACAAAGAAAAAATAGCTGGGTTGGTCACATGGTGAACATAAAATATAAGCCTGGGCTAGACGGGCCACAGCCCAGTTCAAACCCTGCTCCATCTCAACAATAACAAAAAAATACTGCTCGAGCAGCTACGTCCCAAGTGTCAGCCGATCTTGTGTTGTTCTCTTGTCTATTGACTATATACGCTCACAACGTCGTGGGTCCCAGATGTCAGGAAAACACTAGGAGGAAGCATTTTATTTTTCCATACGCTGACATGGTGGGCCTGTACTGTCATCCTCTCCACGTACTTCTGCCGATTCCTGTTGTTTGTTGACCATGTTGACAACGCGAGAGGGCGGCGCCACGGCGAGCGCACCAAAGCGCGCGGAGGACGACGGCGAGGCCTCGGACGTCGGCATTAACGATTTAGGAGACGGTGGGATGGCGATGCGTGCGCTGAGGCGCAGCCAGCCATGGGAGGCGGAAGCAGGCGGCCCCGTCGGCGCTGGTTTGGTTTTGGCGGTTGGAGGAAGACAGGACTGAAGAAACACGACAGACTGTAAAAGCAGCAGGAGTACTTAACAACCTTAACTGAAACCAGCAGGGGCACTTAACAACCATAGCTGAAAGCAGTATGAGTACTTATACAGGTTCAACCGTACAAAGCACGCCTCGAACAGTGCTACTTTGCCTACAGTTAACCAAGGGTGAGGCCGCCAAGCCCCAGGACAAGGCCCAGGCGCCACCCTGCGCATCCACAACCTTCTGAAAGAGGCTTCATCTCGCAATGTGGTCAATAAACAGGATATTCGCTTTAGAGCCATGGAAAAGCAGGAACATAATCTTCTGTCCTATTCTCCAAGATGGACGGGCCTTCATTATTTGAGACCACCCATGAATAAGTATCTTTTCACCTCCAAGGGGAATGGAGTAGGTCGACATAAACATCATGTTGTGACCAAGCGCAAGTCTGACCCGACCATGGTCAGGCATCTGTATAGGAACAATAGAACTGGGCAGTTTCTGTTTCAAGAAGATTACAGCTGTAAAACTGTGTATAAGCAATAGTTTATGAACAACATATATAACAGAAAACAGCTCGTACCATAAGTTTCTCGACACAGTTGGACCTATTCAACGAGTGCAGCAGTGGCACACATATCCCACGTGGCCTTCCACCATTGAAACGCCCCACAAGGACCTCAAGACGATCAATAAAGTGTAGGAACTTGTGGATGTCGTCCCAGTCAACTTCAGTGCCATTAGTAACAACCGAGTTGTTACAGAATAACAAACGAGCAGCCTGCTTAACTCTGAAAAAACCTACACGTGCCACCAATTATAAGAAAATATTAGTTAGAAGTAGCATCTTCGTGAGAGATTCATTGCTACTTCTAAATTTAAATTGTGATTAGTTAGACAGAATAGGTGGATTAAGAAGTAATCGAGGCAACAAGCAAGAACCAGATACAAAACTAACATGGATGAACAATTGGAACGACGTCGGGGTGGAAGATCGCAGTGAAGATGAGACAAGGTTCTGCTATTTCCATCAACATTCGTGCGCCAACTTTCAGTCCGTAGCACTTGAGAAAGTTTATCCAAGTTCGGCCATAAAAAAAATCAGCGATCTTCTTGGTTCATGAACCCAACTCGGAACTTATATCCATGGCTTGTCTTCACTGTGACCATTAAACTGGTGTATTCAGTTATGGCAAGGCCGAGCATCTTGAGTACATGTGTTCTGGCAGAGCAAATAATGCACTACAGGAAAAATAATATGAGAACACAAATATTCCCTATCCAAATCTAGAAATAACTTCCTCCTTCACGTCAGTGTTGACCATCGTACTGGTAGTACCTTTTATCCAAATATAGCAATCCACATTTCCAAATTAGTCGACAGCATGTTCAAAAAAACCCCACCCTCCCAGATAGAAAAGAGGATTCTAGGAACATACTGTGTGCGTTTTAAAATCCTGTGTTAGGATGAGAAGGAACAAGTGTGGCGTCTCGCCGAGGGCGCAGAAACCCGTAGGGTCCTTGCACTTTGGGCACTGCAAATGAAACACACTAGATTCAGTAGGAAGAAAAATGCATCAACGGCGGTGGCTACCATCCTAGGATTACCCACGACCAAGGGACTTGGATTTATCGGGGATGGATGAAGAATTCGTACCTGGTTCTCCATGAGAAAACCATATGCAATCGCCGAGAGGGGGTTTTCTCTGAACAAGCAGACGAGGGAGAAGGGGATTCAGGCCCAGTGAAATATTGCCTCTTCGTCCATCCAGCTTACTGCTAAAGCTGGAAAGGGGGGTTGTGATTTGATGGCTCATTGGGCATTACTGCGGCACTACGACCGGGGTGTGTCTACCGTGCAGTTGTGCACTCTAATTTGTGCATATGGCACGTGGACCCCGTTGCCGGATGCCCCACATATCAGCGAAAGGAAGTAGAAAGACAGGAGTAACTAGTTACACAAAAATATATTTTTGACAGAGAGATACTCCCTCTGTAAAGAAATATACAAATCTTTTATATCACAACTTTATAGATAAGAAAAATCAAGGGGAATATATACAACATATATAATTATAAAAAATAGAGTTGTTTTTAACACAGTATAGACGAGTTGGTGATGATGGTGTGCCTGCCATCCTGCAATATAGGCCGTCCGATTTATATCTGACGGATAGGAAGGAAACTATGGCAATTTTGCAAAAAGGTACCCACACACCTCTCCACATTTGCAAATAAGGCCTTCCCTCGTTCATACTTTTCTCTCACAAGATAAAATACTCATACACATACATCTTGATGTTACGTGCAACGCACGGGCATTATGGGAGTTCAGCTGAGAATATAATACTCAGACAGGCTCGCGGTTCTGGACTTTGGGCCGCAGGCCTGCCCTGCATGTTTGGGGGCCCATGTGTTCTACCTCAGCGCTTTTCATATTGCAAGCGATCGGTACGACGCTGGTTTTAGATGCTATCGCAAGGAGAATACACAAAATTGAATAAAGCTCGGCAGTTGTTGGAATGAAATCGAACGACAGTTCCTAACCAGCAATGAGAGTTGCAATTCTATCAACGATATACCATGTGATAAATAATACTATCGTATTACTTATACACACAGGACACTTGTTTCACCATGCCAGATTATTACATCAAAATCTCTCGTAGGATAGATCAGTTCGACAGTTGCGTGCTGCTACTGAAGAATTTCAAAGTTGATTTGGACCAGCTCTCCTTGCCGAGAAAGTTCAATTTTGAGATCATCCCCTACCGCAAGATATGATTTAGATTTGAACCTTGACCATCCTTTAGCATCAATCATCATGCGACCATCCTTTGTACTTATGGTATATTGAGCAGGTTCATTCACACCAAGGCTGCGCATGGTAAGAGAAACTTGGCCGCCATCACCCGGATTGTTGAATGACTCCCTCGTTGCTCTAGGAATTCTTTGTTTGCAAACAAGAAGACATACCCAAACAGTTAGATCAACACAGTGAATCATGCGAAACAACATGAAAAGAAAAAAGAACGAAACACTTGGGCGGCCAATGCTTACCAAGAAGGTGGACATGTCGGTTTTTGTAAGGACTTTGGTATATGAAGTGCAAACTGCAGCCCAGTCTGTTGTCGGTGCAACTACTCGTTCAGTTGCCGCTGCACGGGCCGGAGCAGATGCAAGTGCAAGTGTTGGTGCAGGTGCCGAAGCCGCTGCTGCTGCCGTAGATGGTGCTCCTTGTAGAGCTGGTGCCGGTGTCGGAGCAGGTGCCGGTGTCGATGCCCGATCCTCCGGTAGATCAGCCTGATCCGCTGACGCGGTCGGTGCCCAATCGTCAGCTGGATCAGACTTAGCTGATGCCGCTGTCAGTGCTAGAGCAACTGCCGGCGCTCGATCCGTTGCTGAAGGTGGTACCGATGTGTGAGACAGCGACTATCGTGTCTGGTCTGCTATGATCAGCTTTCTAACTTGACTAGGCTTCGTGACCGTTATCCAGTTTTTTTTCTTCATTTCTTTTAAATGCAAGAAGGACTAATTGTGGCGTTTTTGTTAAACCAAACTGCAGTTCATCATAGGGATTCAGCTTGTACTCAGACAACAGACTGATCCAATTTTTTCCAGTAATATAAGTGATGGACAGTGCCTTCGTTACTGACACGACATAAGAAGTGAAACCTGCAAAAATAGCCATTGTAGAGCAAACCAAACCATTTATTCTGTGATGAATGTCACATGGCAAAACCTGCATCGTAAAATTGTAGGAAAATAAAGAAAACATGACATTAAATCAATAAGATTTAGACAGTAAATCAATAAGATTTACTTGATGTGACACGAGTGAATCCTTACCAGGAAATCAATATGTTGAAGTACTAAACAGAAGATTGATCATCCAACTACAGGTGGCATGCAGGGGCCCCACCTACTCCCACAAGCAGGATAGTCCAAAGGTCGTGACAAATCATATGGACCGAACATCCATGGGACTGGAGATCCTGGTGGGTGCGATAAACCCTGCAATGCATACAGATATTGGAGTGTAACCATAAAATATAAACCGTCCTCACAAAAAAGATGATCTGGATACTTCAAAATATACAGACTGAATTGAGTGGACAGACATTAACATAGACCGTTCTCAGGACTGACCACACACCAAAAACGGCAGTACTAATAAACAATACAGGGTTCACAAACACAAATCAAGTACTAAACAATAGTACTTACTACAGACAAGCAAAGTTGCACTAATTAAACTCTGCAGACTATTTCTTGCCACCGACCTACGGGATGAACCCCGCATAACTGACTAGGCCATGGACTTCGTGAGAGATGTCTACATGCACCATCACCATCTCGTCAACCTTGGAGAACCTAACAGAGTGGTCTTTCCACTCATAAACATGATCATGAAGACAGACCGCATCAGATTTGTTGGGAAGCTTAACAAGAACCACACCCTTCGTAATCGAAGGCACAACCAGGAAATTGTTGTGGTCAAGTACAGCCTCGAGAACACGCCTGACAACAATGCTACAGGAAAACACTAGTTCAGGACACGTGGCGACATGGACACAACAGCTGGATAGTTTAGCAGTAGAACTCATCCTCAGGTCTTCCAGTTCACACGGCATGACTTTGAGAACTTCATCTCCACGGCGGACCTGGTTCTAATTCAAACAGAAACCATATTTTATTACTACCTCCGTTCAGAAATATAAGATGATTTTCGATATTATACTCCATATATGACTACATATACGCACATAAATGAGTGAACAAAGACACTAGAACATGTCTTCAAAGGCATGAGAGCAGAGGGATTACTTGCAATATCCATAACACAAGTTACTGAGGCAAATATACCCTCTTCAAAGGTAGTATTGATGTTCATAAAGTACTCCCTCCGTCCCAAAATTCCTGTCTTAAATTTGTCTAGGTACGAATGTATCAAGTCACATTTTAGTATTAGATACATCCGTATCTAGACAAATCTAAGACAAGAAATTTGGGACAGAGGGAGTAGTTGAAAGTAATCTATAAGAAATCAGTGTCAACCTCTCGCATGTTTTGGTCAAAAGAGGAATTTAGAACCGTCATTTGGCACACAAAAATCACATGCAAGATCACCCAGAAAGTTGTACTACTAGTACTAGTACTGCGTGTTAGATGAAAAAACACGATCAAGATCGAGAAAAAGATCGTCAGGAAGAGATATTACCTAGACTTGCTTAATGAGGGATCCCAGAGAGGGGGGCTTGGACAGGGCGATGGCTTTGAGCTTGTCTGCGGTAGTCTCGGCAGGGTGCTTGCGCTTCTTCGTACCATGAGCCTCGACGGTTTTGGCCAGAGCCATAGACATCACTTCGGCCGGTGCTCCAGCGTCCATCAAGAAACTGTCAAATAGAAATAAAAGAAAAGAAACCATAATCACAAACCCAAAAGAAGAAAAGAGAGGGAGTTATAGGATCAGTCTCGGGGTTGCAAGACCGGGCCTTGGCCAGAATAAACACCATTGACGCGCTCACCTTTCCTTCTTTGGGAGAGAAGAACAATGGCAGAAGTAGGTCGGGGTTTTCTTGAAGAAATGAGGAACAAGATGAGGGAGAAGCGAGGGTTGGGTAGAGAGGAAGCTGAGAGAGAAGAGTGAAATGATGGTTGCTTCGTCCGTCCAACTTACTGCTGGAAAGGAGGGGGTTTTGTGATTTGACGGCTCATTGGGCATTACTGCGGCGCTTCGATCAGGGTAGTCTACCGTCACTCTACTACGGAGTAATTTAGTGCATGGCTGGTGGACCCCGGTGCTGGCTGTCCCACACGTCGGCGAAAGTGAGTAATTTAGTGCATGGCTGCAGGAGGATCCGCACGGTAGAGCATGTCCACTGTTTTTCTGAAGAAAAAAATGATTACAACAAGCGTTTCCACTCTTACGACAGAGGAGTGCGAAACACGGCAGCCACTTGAACATACACAGTGCTCCTACTACTAGGCATGTGCAGTGGTTCATACGTCAGTACTACATAATCTTGTTGCTAGTGTAGTAAGATATGACGACAACAAATGATGTTGTGCGCATGTCAACTATATGAACAATAATGTAGTAACAAAGTACCGCTTTCTCGACTGTCCGGTCGAGAATGAACGGTGAGATCAATGTTAACAGAACTAGGTCTACAGCGCACCGAGAGTATGGTGCTACTGTACTCCACGAAACATGAACCATATGAAGCACGAATAGTGTTAGGCAGGGTGTATGAAGGGTGCACGGGATGGGAGCAAAAGTTCCCTTCTCGACCCACTTTTGGGTGTTTGGCAGAGTGCATGAAGGGTGCATGAGTCCACACTAGTAGGTTAACACAAATACAGGAAGAGGAAACAACTACTCTGTCTAGGTGTGTAAGTCATCTTACGTTGTGCACTGCGACCAAGGCGGAGAGGAAAACGAGAAAACTTAATGTCTTTTTGCTAATTAATAGCATTGCATGCAATGAACTAACCACTGCATGTCATGTTTATTAGTCTCAAGTCATTGAAAGCATGCACGGCCCACGTCTCTTATTGGTTGATATGTCACAAAACAAGAAATGCGGATGGAGTTAATGTACCGTGCCTAAGTGTTTTGGGATTATTTGGTTTTCTTAAGTGACTTACACACCTAGACAGAGGAGTATATTGAGATGAGAATGCAACCAAACACACCCACACGCTTTGTGCTAGAGTGACTGACCTGCACCGTCCGAGTTTGATCCAACGGTCATGTTGCGCCGAGACATGGACATGCCCATGCAGAGGGCACCTAAACACCACCGAAGTCCCTCTGCTTCTCGAGGCGCACGACGTTGGTGATGCAGGGGGCGAAACGGCTGAAAGGCAATGCAATCTACGGGAAGGCGGAGGGAGCCAGCCGAGGAGCGGGGAATCTTTTGGTTTTCACCATGGTAAAACACCAGTCGACGACTTCTCACATCAGGGAGCAGTGGGTTTTACAGGCGGAGTCATCGTGACTAATTGCTGCCGCGCTTGCTCCCGTCAATCAAAAAATTAAAAATCCTGCCGCGCCTGCTCCCGTCAATCAAAAAATTAAAAATCCTGCCGCACTCAAACACCAGAGCAACGCCGCGGGGGATATTTAAATTTACCTGCCGGCAAGTAGATAAAAAAGGGGTGAAAAAACAAATGTGGCGGCGGCCTAGCTAATCGGTCGAACTAGCCCAACTAGCTAGCCACCATGCTTCACTGATGTACTCGGCGGGAAAAGTGGTCTTTCGTGATTTGATGACTCATTTACTTGCTTCGGCGAAAACACGCGGTAGGGCGTCCCACGTCAGGAAGAATATATGTGTGGACCACCCGGGAGGACCCCAAAACCGCGCGGTAGGGTGTGCCATGTCTCGGCACCGAGGAAAAATGTGCGTGTAAAAATTTACTGTAGCAGACGTAGTACCTATGGTTCGACCTCGGGACCCAGCCAGTCGGTCGTAAACACCCCACTAGCCACACAACTTCATCATGCTAACATGGCACGGAGGATAGGTGTGGTTAGCTCCGTCTCGACCAGCCACAACGTCTCTTGTTCTAGGCGATTCTTCTATTTTCCAAGCTTTTTTTAGTTGTAATAACACCACGGCAAGCTAGCGCCGCTCTTTGTGTGTGCCCATGCAAAGGTTAGACGATGGAGAGAAGAGAGAGATCGCAGACCTGGGACCCACCAGTAAGTGAGTCAACGGTCATGCACGTGTTGACGAGGCACTCCCTCTACTCTACTCAACGTAATACTGTATAAAATCAAGTTATGGGGCAAAGCCAACAACCGTTGTTGTTTCAGGCTATCGACTTACGCTTTGTAGTCCAGGTTGCCAGTTCGAATCTCGTCTTTCAGATTTGTTAGTTTTAGGTCCAAATTTGATTAATTACAAGTGGGACCCCCGTGTGTTGTTCCGATATTTCAGTGTAGGATGGTTTTTTTGAACAAACACTTTGCGCGGTTAGACAAGTAACGGCACAAGTTACACGTATTTTGCAAGTTTACGAACAAAAATGACAGCGGCATAGAATATCACATCCACCCCGCAGCTTAGATGCTATGGTGATACAAGTTCTTACACTGTTGGAAGTGAGATCCAATGGCTTGGGAGTAGTCTTTGTAATTATGCGCAATTTCCAAACTCTCCGAAGTTTTTTTGCAAATAGAACATTCAGGCCTCGTGTGTGCCGCTGCATCTTGGATCCAACGGCTGCCCGTTGCTCATATTAGGTGCTCCCCGTAGCTTAATTACCCGCTACGGTGATATGAGCATCTAGGTCGTATGATCGGTGATCAGATGGCACATGCGTAGTACTTGTACTTTCTGCGCAATTCCCGAACTCTCTCAGCCGTATATTGCAAAAACATTCAAACCTCCTACCGTGGGCCGTTAGATCTCCGTGAACTCGTATCACCATAGAATCTATGGTGCGGGAGCACCTCATATTCTCCCGTGCGAGAAAACATAATGTGCTCTCGCAGCTTGGATGCTACGGTGATACGAGCTTCGAGGTTGTTTGATCTGAGATCCAATGGCATCTGAACAGTCTTTGTGCTTGTAAGCAGTGGCTGAACTCTTTGGGGGCTTTTCTACAAAAAACCATTCGAACCACCGAGGAGGTGTTGGGTCACAAATCCAACGGCTCCGAAGAGCTTGTATCACCAAAGCATCTAAGGTGTGGTAGCACATGATATTCTTACATACAGGAGAATATGATGTCCTCCTTCATCTTAGATGCTACGGTGATACGAGCTTCAAGGTCGTTGGATATGGGATCCAAGGGCATCTGAGTGGTTTTTGTACAAATTGTGTGCAATTCTCAAACTCATCAAGGTTTCCTGTAAAAATATTAAGACATCATGTGAGCTGCTATATCTCAGATCTACAAGCTCCAAGCAACTCGTATAGGCACATCTAAGGTATGGGGGCACATGATATTCTCCCGGGGAGGAGGGGTGGGGGGTGCACAACCAATCGGTGGTTGGGAGGGTAGGGACAAATATAATCTAAACAACCCTAAACAGAGCTTCACAATTTTATCTAAGGTCGAGGGGGTGACCCCCGACAATCATAGCTTCGCCTAATTAAACACAACATTTGCATGTACTGTAGTACTAGACTTAATATTCATGTTTCAGTTTCATGTTCGTTTTAAATATTGAATTGAGGACCATGCATGTCTTACATTTTACTCCCTTCGTTCCTAAATAGTAGTCTTTTTAGAGATTTCAAGTGGACTGGCACATACGGATGTATATAGACATATTTTAGAGTGTAGATTCACTCATTTTGCTCCATATGTAGTCGCTTGTTGAAATCTCTAAAAGACTAATATTTAGGAACAGAAGGAGTATTTTTGAATTCGTGTCATACATGCATGGTTTGGAAAAATAGATGCACTATACTTATTGGATTGTTGTTGTGTTCGTGTGTGGGTATGTGTGTGTGTGTGGGGTCATATGCTTGATACATACAAAGTTTTCTCACCTCCATATTGTTCATCTTTCAAATTTGAATTTGCATTGAAAAACTTACTAGGGATACCATGAAATGTGAAATCCATGTTGAGATCACTATATCACAAACTCACTCTAATTCAACAACTCGTCATAAATCAACTACCACGTTGAGATTAGTATTTGCAAGGAAAATACGGGCATTGTAATAAACATAGATTCGTTCGGCAATTTAAAAGGTTCCTTTCGTATTCTCTAATGGTAGGACCCAACGGCGTACCAGCCAGACCTTGGCTCATGTTGATCCTAAAAAAAACCGGGCTCGTGTCCTTCTGGTGGCGTGCGTGGTACGCACATTAGGCAACCCCAACCAGTCGAGCCTCCGCGTTTCGAGTCGAAATATCTGGCGGCCAGAATTCCAGCCCTAGGAAATTCCCCTCATGTCCCCGGTTCATAATGACTACCGATGAACAATGGAGGGATGCTTTAGTAACTAGACAACATTACCTACCGTGCCGAGCACGGTTCAATTCCCTCGGTCGCCGCTCGCCAAGGTCACCCGTCAACTGCATTGCCTAGTACTACTACTACTACACTAGGATGAGCACATAATTGAGCCCGTTTGTTCGTGCCTAGTACTTAAGTTAATATATCAGGCAATGCACTGGTACAGAGGGATTATCCTCTTGCTCTGCATATATAACTTGTCTGAAGTCTAACTAAGCAAAATGTTTGACCAAATCCTTTCTTAAGAAATACAACAAGACAGATGTATGGCTTGAAAATTTATTGCATGATGCAGGTTATGATATTGTTTCGAATCCTGGATCTTAAATTTCAGAAAATCCAAAAGTGACCATAAATTCTTGAAACTGAGCATGGTCACATGATATGGCACAAATATTACTTCGTAATTTTTTTCTTCAACTTGAGACAAGCTGCTTATGACAAGTTGCACAAATGAAGATCCAAGGTATTTTGGAACAAAGACCTGTCACGTTAAGGCGAACGCTTTCACTATTGAAACCGTGGGCGTTTACGTGCCGCCACGAGTCCCGCTTCTCATCGGCAGGTGCCGTCTGAGCAAGCATGTGAGTCGACGGGAGGCGTGCGAGCAGACCGCTGCGCCGACTGACAGGGAGGCATGCGATCAGACCACTGTGCAGGCTCACCGGGAGGCGAGCCCTTTGACCAGGCTCCGCCGCCCACCTTCGTCCCAACTGCTCCCACTTTTAATGTCGCCGGCGCCGCAGTTTAAAATCAACCCCGCACTACCCGGTATCGCTACAATCTTCTCTCTTCCTCTCCGATTCTCCTGTCGTCTACCTCCAAACAGCCTGACCTAAACGTACGCCATGCCGCATCACGATGGTCTGCCCTTAGTCTTCCAGTTTCCTGAGGAAGACACCCAGCCGGAGTCTCAAGAACATAAGGCGCTTTGGGACGAGCTTGAACTGGCCTTGCGGGAAGACGCCGCGCCTGTCCCCGCTCCCGTTCCGGCTCCCGTCACCCCGACTGCGCCAGCGCCCATCCCCGTGGCATTGATGGGCTCGGAGCTGCACATTGTCGCTGAGCTTGATGCCACGGGGTTCCACGAGGTCCCCGCCGACTTTCACGCGCCCGTGCACCTGCCAGCGCATGCGCCTGCGCGTGCACTGACGCGGACGCCCGTGCCGGTGCACCTGCCAGCGCATGCGCCTGCGTGTGCACTGACGTGCGCGCCCGTGCACACGAATGTCTCCACCGCGCTGTTGATAGTGCCTGTCCCCGCGCGGGTGCCAGTGCCCACCTCAGCGGCATGGATGGCCGCCGTCGACCGCTTCCTTGCACCAACGCCAGTCGCCTCCTCCCGCCAGTTGACTCGCTCCAAAGTCCAGAACATTTTGGCCTTCCTTGAAGCTAGGCCAACGTCCAGGAGTACGCTAACAATGGCGCAAGGCGCCGCCGTCGCCGTCAGTCAGTGGCCCGACGACACACAGAGCATGGCAGAGGAGCCGCTTGCCACCGCAAGACGCCCCCGCCGCCGCCGCGTAATCTAAATTTGCCATGAAAAATGTTCGGATTGCCATGCTTAAAATCCGAACGTTTATCATTTCCGTTTATTTTAGATCGATCGTCGTATAAGTTAAAGTCGGAGTCAGACTGAACGAAATCTATGGTTTGATCGATTGAATGTTCTGCTAGAGCCGTATCAAAATAAATATAAAACGTCATCAAGCCACATGTATTCCTTGTCATCCAACGACCTAGACTGCTTCAATGTCGAGCGCTTAACACGTTTAGCGTGCAGTTAATTTCATGCCAAAAATAGTGCTAATCACATAATAACACGCAAATAATATCCTACTTAATATTTGCATGCACTTAATATACTTCCAAATTAACGTGCATTGCACGTACACACTGACTAGTGCTGCTAGCATGTGAAACTGGTGCCGTAACTTGTGAACGCGTCCAGATATGGTCAATGGCAACATCGCCCACGAGTTCTTCGTGTTTGCCCGTGCGTCTAAACGCAGAAGGGGAGGAGAGAGAGAGAGAGAGCACACATGGAACCCACCAGTAAGTGAAGGCGAATAGTACTAAAAATAATATTACATGTTATCAATTAAATAGGCTGTGGTAATATAAAAACATTATGTGAACAAAGGGAGGTACAACAAACATTGCTGTTCTACGTATGTTGCCTATTGACGTGCGGCTTGAAGGCCCTGGTCGCATGTTCGATCCTCGTCCTTTATTTTTTAATTTGTATATGGGTCCAAATTTGTTTCATGACATGTGGGCCCCTCGGTGTGTAGTTTGTAGCACTTTAATTTGTGGGTCAAAATTTGTTCCATTCCAAGTGGACTATCGGTGTGTAGTTTTGTAGCTTATTTATAATAATTAAAGAGAACAACAGAGCTTTTGCAATAATACCATGGTGCAACGTTGAAGGCGAGAAAGGACGTGCGAGAGAGCGATGACCGAGCCAGAGGGAAATCAACTAGGGGAGTTGCGGGGGTTGCAACGGTGTTTCGAGTAGTTGTGGGACGAATGCTACGAAAATATAATCTAAACCGACCGGAATAAATGCCTACACAAATTAATCCAAGGTTGGAGTGCCCCTCGCAATGTAAATAGCTCCGGCTTTGCGAGGGATGGAGAGGTAGCTTCAATGTGTGGAAGATACGGCGTGAGAAAGCGAGGTCAATCTAGAGACATATAGACAAAGAGACCAAGTGAGTGTGGTCCGACATTCATTGAACAAATATATATGCTCTGGAGAGATATTGTCCGATTGAGCTTTTGGCAAGGGTGAGAGCTGTAAGATAGAGCTTGAGAGATGATCCAGTCACAGACGTGTAGATATATTTTGTGCGTGGGAGGAAGAAAGGTCAATCGATCACATAAGGTTGTCGTGCAATCGAAAGAGTGAGACGGGTTGGAGAGATTGACCTAGATAGACAATGTGCGTGAGAGAGTATACAATGTGAATAAGTCGAATTGGGCTCAAACATGGTGATATATCATTTTTGTCCGAGAAAGAGCAAGGTCAATCGAGACATACAAAGAGAGAGAGAGAGAGGGAGAGAGAGAGAGGGAGAGAGAAAGAGAGAGAGAGAGAGAGAGAGCGAGCGTGGCTCGCCATGAGGTCGAAAGAGTGGGGGCGGCTTCGATGGGCTGACCTAGATAGACAATCTGCATGAGAGAGTATAGAGTGTGTCGATCGAGGCCCGAACAGGGAGATATATCATTTGTGTGTGAAAGAAAATGAGGTTAAACTAGACTCAGATAAAGAGAGCAAGATTGAGCGAGTGTGGCCCGCCGTGCGGAAGAAAGAGTGAGACAGTCTCGAGGGAGTGACCTAGATAGACAACGTGAGTGCGTGCGCACGAGAGGTTGGGGGGCTAGATAGGCAATGCATGTATTTAGCGTGAGAGGGTGAGAGGGAGAGAGAGAGAGAGAGCTCGGCATGGGGTGCAATGGCGGGTGTGTGAGGTAAATACATTTCGTAACAGAGTGTAAAAAGGGGGTTGTGTAGTTGAGAGAGTTAGAGATCGAAACATGGAGAGAAAGAATGGATGTGTGTTGGAAACCGATAGCTTCCTAAGGTGGTTAGGAGAGGAAGATTGACCGATACAGGAAGTATGTAGCGTGTGTGC
>NC_057802.1:382785271-382791998 GCF_018294505.1 Triticum aestivum | reverse complement strand
GTACGAGACTTAGTATCGATGTTTCAATTCAGTGTACATTGTAAGATTTGAACTAAGGACCATGCATATGGGTAATTATTTCAAATTCGTGCCATACTAGGTTTCGAAAGTTGACATTGACTCGATTTGTTATGATATTTTGTAGGTCATATGTTTGAATCCATCCAAAAGTTTTCTCACTACCATGGTGTTCATCATGTACATATGAATTTGTATTAAAAAAGTAGCGTGGATACAGTGAAATGCAAAACCCACGTTAGAATTGGAGATCATTATGTGACACACACTCTAATTCAAATAACTAATTATGTGACACACACTCTAATCCACGTTAGCGTGGATACCATTTCGATTTTTTTCTTCAAATAACTCCTCATTAATTAATTTATAGTATCTCGTTTCGAATGACTAATTATTGCAAGGAAAACACGGGCATGGTAATACATACAGATTCGTTTGCAAATGAAAGAAGATTCATTTGCATTCTCAAATGTAAGCGCACCAGGCAGACCAGGGTCGTGTCGTGGTGGTCGCGTGTGTCGGACGGACGCTTAGCACCCAGCCACCCACCCCCTCCCTCCCTCCCCCTCCCCCCCAAAAAAAGGACAACGATAAAATAAGTTCGTGCTTCCACGTTTTGGATTGAAATATCTGGCGGCCCCAATTCCAGCCCGGCAAAATCTCCCTTCTCCACCGTCCCCTTCCGCGCCCAGATTGCTCAAATCCCTAATTCGCCGCCAACCCAAGCAAAGTTCGAATCGCCCCTCGTCTCGTCTCTTTCCCCAACTCTGTGCCAGACGACGACGACGAAGACGACGGTCACGATTCACCACCGCACCGGAGCTACCTCATCTACGCCCTCGTCCACCGACAACGTCGGCCGCCGCTACCGACGTGCCTCACAGACACCGACTTCCACCGCATCAGGTGCGCTTCACGGACGCCGTCTCCCAGCTCACCGGGGCTACTTCACCGAGCACATCATTGCGCCTCCGCCCCCCGAGGTCGCTGGGGCTTCACCAACGGTCTCGTCCACCGCATCATAGCGCTCCGCTGCCACTCAAGATCTGCATCCGTGCGCGGCCAGCCAACGCCAGCGCATCACCCTTAACGGCTCTGAAGTGACCCGCACTCTAGCTAGGCGAGCATGCCCAAACGCCGGCCCGAACTAGGTATCCACACATCACTCCCTTATGCACTGTTCTGACGATGTTTGGATATCCTTTCACTGCTCTCTTAGCTTACACGCCTATCCAACTCTGACTTTAACTCTTATTTCTTCTGGAGATGTCATCTGAAACAAGCAAATCCATTTTTTAGCAAAGCATGACGGCGCTACAGGATCTGGTACACATCCTGCACACCCGTATAACCTTGTAAGTAGCTGTCCTCCGGTACAACAGCAAGGTCGATTCCTCTTATTTGATCAACCATTCGCCGTGTCAAAAATGCAGAGGGGGATGCAAGGAGCACAAGGCCTGCACATCCAAGCAAGTGGTAACATGGACTTGTACATGGAACATCCCAAGCGCAAGCAGAGCTGCAGTGAGCCTGTACAACGAGCTAGCGTAAGTCCCTGCATTTCATTTAATTCGTACTGGCATTCGTGTATGATTTGTGTGTAGTGGCGGATCCATGAATTCAAGTTACCAGGGCCGAACATTTAACTTAAAAAATACGAAGGCACTTGCACTCCGGAAATCAACATAACTTGAGAAATGTGAAGCTACATGCACTTTGAAAACCAGCTAATGATCCAAAGTAGTTCAGATTATAAACACTAAATGATGCAAGCACCAAAAACACAAAATGCAACATGGTGTACAAGGACTACAAACATGGTCTGTACCTACTTGAATTATTCGTTCTCTGGCTGAAAATATCGAAGTGTAATTGCACCTATAACGAGTGCGCAAACTGCATATCAATATATCTATCCTGCGCAAGTATGCCAATAGTTTCAAACAATAGATTAGAAAAGTATTTATGCTACGTTGTCATGATACGGGGACTTTCTGGTAGATGGCCTCAACGTCTCCTCAAGCCATGAAAATGCACTATAATTTGCTTGTCATCAATGCCTGCAAATCTCTATGTCTCTCTCAACATAGCAGATCATCATTAGACACTAAATCCTTCAATGGGAGCTTGCAAAATGCTTGCATTAGATGCCTCATTAGACACTATATGTTCATCACCAGGAGTATGTAAAATATTTGCATCAAATCCTTCATTACCAGTCTGTTCATTAGACACTTCAGGCTCAAGAACAACATGAGCTTGGATGTTTGCACCGGAAACTTGATTAGATTCATCAGATTCAGTCAGTTCAGTATTGATTGGGGAAGTTATAAAATAAGTAGAAATTGGTTTCATTTTCTCATAGATTCCCTACATACAAGCAGTTTTACGACACCGTCAGGTTTAAATATTGGCCATAAATTGAAGAGTTGAATTTGATATAATCAGGGATGTGATGTACCTGCTCGCTGCGCATGCTACTCTTGCAAGCTGCGACTGTCCGTTTGCGCAAGCTCGATGCCATGCCCGTGCTGCCGCTGCTGCCTCCCATGCAGGCTACACCCAGGGTTGGATCTCCATCTTCTTGTCCTTCCGTTCGCTTGAAGCCCGGTGACCGCCCTCCAACGAGGGCGCGAGGAAGTGCTGTGTCGGTCTGTTCAGCGGTGGCTAGGTTAGGAGCGAACCAGACTGGAGGCTGGAGCGGATGAATTGGGATTTTTCCTGCTGTCGATCGACATGGGAGGCGCTCGTTTGGGCCGCGAGCCTGCTATAGGGCCTACCTTGCACTTATGTTATTGGCCTATCCAAATTGAAACATTTTTCTTCATTTTTTACATTGCCTGCTCGTGCGTTGGGATGAACAAAACTAGCCTAGGCCAACCTGGACGACTCAAACTAGGTGCACACTTTCGAGCCACCCGAGGCGGCCGCCCATACCAGCCCCTATGGTGACGTCGCCCCTTTTTGCGTGTATGATAGGGGTAGTGAAAAATATTCTAGTGGCGCTTTTGATTTACCAACAGAATGGTTGAATTGCTTGTTTCTATGAACTGGGTTCGCCAATAGTGTGAAGGATGCAAGTCTTTTCATCCTATTGTAGATTGCTTAGATCTCGATATGCCAAAAGTAATTGCATGAAATATACAGTCAAAGCCAGTGTGATGTGTGTGGCTACAACTAGTATGACTACACGTCCTCATATAACATATCAAGGACGCACCATCTTACCAGATTAACCATTCGACTTACCAATGCAGTGTGGGAAGAAAGAAGTATTGGGACTGCGTATCCAAGAAATTGATGCCATGGACTCCTTCGTACAACCTTGTAAGCGAAAAAGAAGTTGCAGTGTGCCTGTACAAAGAACTAGCGTAAGTTCAGTTACCTGCTTCTCGGAATTTAAGTTAGCCACTTATTGCAAAATTGTTCAATTACGTTGTTTGGCTTAATTTAGTTTGCTACTGATTACATAATGCCACAACCTGTTAATCCTATTATAGACTGCGCCTATCTATGTGTTTGATACTTACTGTTAAGAATTACCTATTTGCCTGAACTTAAATAGCTACTTGTTTGTTTAACTGCTTTGCTGCTGCAACAATGGGTTACAATGATGTTAATAACTACTTCTCAGCATTGAATTGAAACTCTTTAATTCCTTGTTTGTTTAACTGGTTTGCTGTTATAACTCCCAGTTGAGATGTTTTGCTAACTTCAACTTTTCTGAATCCAATCGGAACTTTAATGGCAAAACAGGTTAGCCCAAGATCAAAGAGCGAGGTCCCCATGGACGTTGTATCATCCCACAGCAGTGGCACCGGCCCAATCGTGCATTATGAATTGCCAACTGCTGATGCCCTAGAGGCTAAACTAGTGGTAGAAAGAGATTCTGCTTCTGCACTTAGATATGAAGTTGACATGTTGAGGAAGCAAACAGCACAATCAGTAGCAGTACTCAAGACAACCATTAAATATTTGGTGGATTTCAAAACGAAGCAAGCTGAGACTGACCACATTGTTAAGGTCCTGAAGGAAAAAAGGAAATTAAATTCCCACTTGGTAAATCATAGGTGAAATGTTCTTTCCATCGTTGAATAAACTTTGTGTTGTTTGTTCATGTAATCAATCAAACCATTTGTTTTAGAGATCATGTAATAATTGCTTTTTGTTTTTTGTTTTTTGGTTTGTAATTTTATTTGAGCACAAGTCTGTATTAATTGATAAAACTCGGAGACATTTCATTTTGATTGCTGTGCCAGACCTACAAATATGCCAATCAGGCTGAATGTGCATTCAACAATAATAGTAGTATAGATGGACCATAAGTGGCACGCATCGGAAAGGGCCAAGATGTTGTAGTAGCTTGGCTAAAAAAGGATGCTGTTGTAGCAAAGAAAAGTACAGCGGCCTGGCTTATGTATGTTAGTTGATATTATTGATCCATATACTCTATAAGTGTGTATATGTCTGTTAGTTCTGTACATTCTTGGTTGATTGACTCGGTATTTGAATCTTGATACATCGCTTGTGTACATATCTAAATGGGAGTACACATTATGCTGCGTGTGACATTTGAGTTGGACATGAAGTGTTCCAAATATTCGAATTCACCTTAAACTAGATTCTAGCTTCTGAATTGGAGTATTGGCATTTGTAAACCATATTCATATATGACAGTGGAATACATCTTTATCGTCCTTTTGAAGATATATAAAAACACATTGAATGATTTATAAAGATTCGTATAGGAATACAAAATGGATTCGAATTTAGTTGCCAGGGTAAACGTGGATGCTTATTGTCCCAAAATTCGAAAGAAGCGGCAAATTGTCCACTCCCACGTCAGCTGCCCGAAGCCAAGTGTTTGGGAGATGGAAATTACTGTCTACCCATTACACGGACAATCCACCAGCCCGATTTCCACAGCCCTAAATAGGGGTAGGATAGTAACTTCAATTAGACGTGACACGACCGCCTCTGAGCCCATTCCGACACGGTGGGCGCAAAACATGGGCGGCAAAATACATTTGATTCAAGCTCGTCCGAAAGACCTCTGTTTCTCCCTTCATTTCCCCATTCATACACGGTGGGCGGCAAAACAAACTCGACTCGGCCGAAATCGATGTAGGCAAATATTTTCAATAGGGGCAGGTTTGTAACTTCACTCAGACGTGACACAACTGCCCTACCTGTCAGCCCCGTTCATACACCGTGGGCGCCAACCACCCTCTCCTCGCCCGAAATCGCACTGGGCAAATATTGGCGAGATGCGAGATTACCATCGTATCCCCAACTGACAAGATGTCCAAATTTTAAATGGGGGCTAAGTTCGTAACTTTCCCATATTTCACAAAGGCGCGTCCCAAAAACATGGTTCCCCGTACCTCTCCCTCCATTTTCCCATTCATACACCGTCCGCGCTAGAACACCATCCCCACACCAGCCTCCGTCCGCCACCCCATCCATCGCCGCCGTCTGTAGGATCTGGGGTTCCGGCAAAACCCTTAAGGTTCGAACTCTGGGGTGCGCGCGAAGTTCTTTCCCTCCTACCGATCTACGCCTTAGCTCGTTAAGATCTTGCGGACGAACTCGACGAACTAGCAACACAAAGACACAAGATTTATACTGGTTCGGGCCACCATTGTGGTGTGATACCCTACTCCAGTGTGTGGTGGTGGATTGCCTCTTGGGCTGATGAAGCACAGCACAAGGGGAAGAACAACCACCTAAGGTTGAGGTGTTCTTGTGCTCTGCGGACTTGTGTGGGTGAGATGCCTCTCAATGAGCTATCAGATGCCCTCCACTGTGGTGGCTAGTCCTATTTATAGAGGCCCTGGTCCTCTTCCCAAATATTGAGCGGGAAGGGAGCCAACAACAGCGGCCAATTTGAAAGGGGACAGCTAGTACAAGCTATGCTGACAAAAGCGGTCTTCGCCTGCGAAAGGGCTCTGGTGATGACGCCGTCTTGGGCTCCATGGTGACCTCTGTCCTGCTGGCCTGCTAGTCTTGGTCTCGTTGCACCGATATGGAAACCTTTGCCTGATGCCTCGGTACTCCGCACCTGCGCTTGCCTCCTTAGCACCAAAGAGGAAACAAGGACGCTGCGCGCGCTGGCGCCCGCCTGGTGTCGATCGTCATGGCTCACGTCACGAGAGCCTCGCGGGGTTTACCCCGCCTTGATATCTCTGCTCCTCGCGAGGCAGCCTAGTGAGGCCGCTCCTGAGGAGGTCTTGTGTCGTCCGCCTCGCGAGGCTTGGCCCCTCATGAGGGTCTTGAATGCTTTGTTGATGAAGATGGGCCGTACAGGCCTGCTAGCATAGCCACGCCGTGGGCCGCAGGCAGGCAAGTCTGGGGACGCCGTTCCCAAAACGCCGACAGTAGCCCCCGGGCCCAAGGTGCGCTCAGGTTTGGCTTCGAGGCGAAGCCAAAGGTCAAGTACAGAGCACCGCGGGCCCCAAAAGCCCGCGACCTCGGTTGACGCGTGGCGGTTGATTGGACGTGGGTGTCTCCACTTCCCCATGCTGCCTCGGCAACTGCTCGATTTGACAAGTCCCTGTGCATGCAAGGAAAATCATCATTACCTGTGATCGTGGGAGGCGCCGGTTGGCCTTCTTCCGCTATAAATGGGGAGGGGGCGGAGCCCCCGTCGCCCATCTCTTCTTGGTTCACTTGCTTCTTCCTCCTTGCTCCACTGCTAGCAGCAATG
>NC_057802.1:382730217-382784974 GCF_018294505.1 Triticum aestivum | reverse complement strand
CGACGAAGCAGCGATGCAGGTGGTGACGAGGCCTTGGTGCGAGCGGCCTCCCCCAGGGTATCCTCTACCCTTGTACGCCCGAGCCGAGGGTTCAGGAGGGCGGAGCGACGAGCGGCGCCGCCCGCGCCGTGCCCATGGTCGCCGCGCCATGGCGACACGCGCTGCCACCCCTGGAATCCACACTTTAGATTCTTCGCACGAGCTCATGCTATGGGCGCCGATGCCCCCAAGCTCTTGGATCCGCTTCCCGCGGTTCTTCTCCGACGTGATGCCGCCGAGGGGGCCTCTCGAGCTCTAGCTGCAGCATGCCGACTGCGACGCTCCGGCGACCGGAGCAGAGATCGAAGCGGTCCCCATCGGCAAGATCTTCAGGACCCGCGGCTGGGGCGAGGTTGCACGGGTTTGCCATGCGGAAGGCGCCCTCGCGATCCACTTCGAGTTCGACGGTGCCACCACGCTCTTCTTCAAGGTCTTCGACACGGAGGGCCGCCGCCTGGAGTGTTGCCCTGGAGGGGAGCGCTAGGCTGACGTGCGCTCCGCTCGTGGCTACTCCAGCAGCAGCAGCCCCTGGGAGTCTAGCAATTCTCCTGAGCTTTACGAGACTCCGGAGACGAGCGACGATAGCTACGTGCCCCCGAGCTCTCGCCGGGCTCGGAGCAGGGCCGCGGCGTCAGCCATCGCCGCCGCTGATCTGGATGGGGTCGGCGCCGACCTCCCGTGGCCCACTGTTGATGATGGCATCTGCCATGGGAGGGTGTAGATAGGATTCCTCTTAGTTCTCGTTTTTTTGTTCCCTGCGAAGAATCATGAAGTACCCCGTGGGGGTGTGTAAAGGGTCTGTAATGTCTTTTGCGCATTCTTCCATGTTATGAAAATTTGCGAACGCATGTCCTGTTAAGGCTCGGTCACCCCTTTCCATCCTTGCGATAGCTTGTTGCTCTACGCTGACAGGTCCCGGTCCCCAGGCAGGCTGCAGCCGTCGCTGGTATGCCAGGTCGCGTGCCGTGGTCAAGGCCAGGAGGTGAGCGGCCCGAGGTCCAGTAAGAGCCCCTGAGGCGCGATGCTGAGGATGTCCCCCTTAGCGCCCAAGCAGCTATGGTAAGGCAGGAAAGGGATGCGACATGGCTGCAACAGGGATGTGGCGAGCGTAAGGCCTAGGTTCCAACAACTTAGTTGTTCCGAGCTCGTGACTTATCTTGGTAGTTCGGGTCGATTCTGGGCGCTGCGCTAGACCTGTGCGCAATCATCCGCAACGTAGCTAGGTTAGGTCCGTACGGGTCCTCCCCCTTCCAATGCTTTCCTTCGTGCTCTACGTCCTCAGGTCCCGGCCCTCGAGTGAGCTCAGCCGCCGCTGGTATGCCAGGTCGGGATGCCGTGGTCAAGGCCAGGGGGTGAGGGCTGGAGAGCCAGTAAGAGCTCCTGAGAAGCGATGCTCAGGAGCCCCCCTTTTAACGTGCAAGCGGATTACTTGGAAGAGGTGGGAGCTCGCGGTGCCGCCTGGTGCTATCCTCGTGATGTTCCTGCGAGCCAGCACAAGGAGAAACACGGTTTTGCCGTTATGGTTGCCAGCCTGCCGCTGGTTGTTCCGTGAAGAGGCGAAGGCACTGAGGGCCTAATGAGGTCACATGCGCGGGGCGTGCCGCGAGCCAGAGCTCGACCGCTCAGGTTTGTCGACGTGGCAGGGACGGACCCATGCACCAGCGCCGTGCCAGTGTGAGGAGGCCCCGTGGGAGGCGACGATCAAGCAGGTGGTAATCGTGCAGGCGATAATCATAGGCAGATTAAGCATGGAGGGCAAATTAGCTTGGGTAAATGCAGAAAGATACATGCCACTGGGTCAGGCCCGAGCGGCTTGGGGATGATGCAGCCCGAGGGGCGCCCCCAACATGGTAACTAAAGACATAAGTAAAAGGGATACATGCCACAGGGACGGACCCACGCGGCCTGGGAATAATGCAGCCCGAGGGGCGCTCCCAGCTAAACGAACTTGGAAAATGTCACCTGGTTCTGTAGACGAAGGAGAGTTGGTGCAGCTGAAGGCGTGCCGTGAAGGGGTAGCTCCTCACGAGCCACCGAGGCCCTGAGCCTCGGGAGGCTCCGGGGGCTCAGGTGGTTCCCTGAGGACCGTCTGCATCTCTGCCAGGACGGCGTGGTGCCTGGCCTCCTGAGCTGCCAGGACACGCCGCAGGTTGCGCTGATAGGCTGACGACACGCTGGGTAGGCCGAAAGGCATGCGAACGTAGCTGTGTGGTGGACCCTCGCAACGGCCCACGCGCGAAGGCCAGAAAAGTTCCTGAGATGCGGCCTTGTTGAGCCCTGGAACATCGATGCAGGCGCGCAGCCCGGCATCCTTGCCTGGATGGGGAGCTGCGCCTCATGAGCGGTGGTCCTGCACATGGCCCTTGCGTCTTGCAGTTCCTGAGTGGTCTTGGTGATGAACTCCTGAGTGGTGGGCACTCCTTGCCCTGTATTCTCCCGAGGGAAATGTGCTACGAAGCACGCCTCCAAGTGGTGCCCGAGCGCCTCCCTCGTGATGTTGGCAAGGTCTGAGGCCCTCCAAAAGAGAGCCCCCGAGCCCTGCCCGAGGAGAGCGCTGGGCACGCCTTCCTATGCGATGGAGGGAGGCGCCCCTGGAGCGGGCGCTGATCCTGACGAGGTTCCAGCCGCGACGCCACCCTCCAGAGGTCCGCACGGTGCAACTGCTTCTTCTTCTTGGGGATGGCCTCGGGAGGATCCTCGCTCTTTCTGTCGAGGTCATCGATTGCGGCAGCTTGAAAGGCGCGCTCGAGGGAGCACACTACATCTCTTTCTTCGCATGGGACCGTGATGATTCCGCCGCTTCCTGGCATCTTGAGGACATTGTAGCCGTGGTGTGTCACCGCCATGAACTTGGCCAGGGCTGGATACCCAAGGATGGCGTTGTATGGCAGACGGATGTGCGCGACGTCGAAGTCGATGAGCTTGGTGCGGTAGTTCTTGTGTTCCCTGAAGGTGACAGGGAGGCGGACCTGCCATATCGGTGTGGTGGAACCGTCGGTCACTCCTGAGAAAGGCTTGGTAGGCTGAAGCTGCTCATATGGCACTTGGAGGTTGTCGAACGTGTCAACGGACAGGACGTTGAGCCCTGCGCCGCCGTCGATGAGGGTCTTGGTAACTTGCATGTTGCTGATGACTGGTGAACAAAGCATCGGGAGGGCGCCAGCGGTGGCTGCACACTTGAGCTGATCTGCCGAGTTGAAGGTGATGGCGCACTGGGACCACCTGAGCGGGCGCGTGGCCTCAAGCTTGGGGAGGACTGCATTCACCTCACGAGCGAACTATTTGAAGATATGCTGCGAGGCTGGGGCCTGAGTGCCGCCCAAGATGCAGGCGATTGCACGCGGCTCCTGGAAGCCCCCGGCCCCCTCGTCTTGTGATCGTCATCCCTTCTTGGTGGTGGCGGAAGCGGGGGAAGACCGGTGTTGCCTTGAGGACGATCCTCATGAGGCTGGTCCCTCCAGGCGCCCTCGCGAGGATGATCTTGCCAGCGGTCCTCATGAGGCCTGTCGCGCCATTCCTGGCACGGGCCACGGTCGTGCCAGCGTCCGCCTCCACGTCCTCCTCCTCGGCCGTAGCCCCGGTCGCTGCGCTCGGGGCGTCGACCGAAGCGTCCCTCGCGAATGGCTCTGAGTTCTTGACAGTCGCTGGTGTTGTGGGTGTTCAGGTTGTGGAAGGCGCAGAACGGTCGGCCGCCCTTGGATGACTCGGGCTGGTCCTTGCCTCGCTTGGTGTCCGGCTCCACTGCGAGCACGGCTGCTTCCTTGCGCTTCACGTCCTTGGCCTTGGCCTTCTTCTCCTCTGCGCCCACAGCTGGCAGCTCGAGGAGGGAGAGGCGCCCCTCCTCAGCTCTTGTGCACTTGGTCGCCAGGTTGAACAGCTCCTGAGATGTGCACAACTCCTCGTGGATAGCAAGCTCCTCCTTCATCTTGATGTCGCGGACGCCGTCAGAGAACACGGAGATGATGGCCTCGTCCGTGACCTTGGGGATCTTGAGGCGAGTGTTGTTGAAGCGCTGGATGTAATTCTGGAGGGTCTCTCCTGGTTGTTGCTTGATGCGGCGCAGGTCACCCGCGGCCGGCGGGCGGTCGCAAGTGCCCTGGAAGTTGGCGACGAAGCGGTCGCGCATCTCGTCCCAGGAGGAGATTGAGCCCTGTGGCAGGTTCAGGAGCCACGAATGGGCGCCGTCTTTGAGCGCCATTGGGAACCAGTTCGCCATGACTTTCTCGTCGCCGTTGGCCGCCTCGATGCTCAGCTCGTAGAGCTGCAAGAACTACGCGGGGTCGAGGGTGCCGTCATAACGATGAGGCAGATCCGGCTTGAACTTGCCCGGCCAGGCGACGCTACGCAGCTCGGGGGTGAAGGCGCGGCAGCCGGCCGTGGTTCTCGGAGCCCGTCTCGGAGGTGGAGCTTGGTCTTGATGAGGCCCGCGTGCTGCCACCGCAGGCAGCGCGCGGTCTTGGCGAGGCGGCGCGTGGAGCGCAGGTGCAGCTTCTCGCGGCCGAGGAATTTCTTGGGAGCTCCTCTCTTCGCGCGCGGGCACCGGGCGTGGCGGGTCACGCCGCGGGGCCGCGCGCCTTGGTGCCAAGGCACCGTCTTGGGGCAGAGGTGGTGGAGGCGCTCCATGAGCCACGTCGCCCGTGGCCGGCGAAGGGCGTGGCAGAGAGAGGGGCGGGGCCGGGGAGCCCCCTGCGGCGCGGACAAGCTCGGCGACACAGTCGAGCCAGTCCTCGTAGAGGTCGTCGACTGGGCGGCAGCGCAGGAGCTTGTTCGCCATAAGGAGCGCGGCCTGCGCGTCCATGAGAGCGTGACGTGCGTGGGACAAGGAACCGGCCGGGGTCAGCAATGGAGTGGCGGTGCGGCCGTCCTGCCGCACCGACGGGTGCAGCGAGGATGCTTGCTGCTCGTTCCCCGACGGGCCGGTGGCGGCGTTGGCGGCAGGCGACGGGGAACGACGAGGTGGCCCGCCGACGGGAGCCGTCTGAGCAACACGGGCGGTGAGGGCAGCTCAGCGCTCAGCTCTAGCACGGCGAGCGTCCGCAATGGAGACGACGGAGCGACGGAGTGCCATTCGACGGAAGGGAAGCTACGGCGCACCCCTACCTAGCACGCCAAATGTCGGATCTGGGGTTCCGGCAAAACCCTTAAGGTTCAAACTCTGGGGTGCGCGCGAAGTTCTTTCCCTCCTACCGATCTACGCCTTAGCTCGTTAAGATCTTGCGGACGAACTCGATGAACTAGCAACACAAAGACACAAGATTTATACTGGTTCGGGGCACCGTTGTGGTGTAATACCCTACTCCAATGTGTGGTGGTAGATTGCCTCTTGGGCTGATGAAGAACAGTACAAGGGGAAGAACAACCTCCTGAGGTTGAGGTGTTCTTGTACTTTGCGGACTTGTGTGGGTGAGATGCCTCTCAATGAGCTATCAGATGCCCTCTACCGTGGTGGCTAGTCCTATTTATAGAGGCCCTGGTCCTCTTCCCAAATATTGAGCGGGAAGGGAGCCAACAACGGCGGCCAATTTGAAAGGGGACAGCTAGTACAAGCTATCCTGACAAAAGCGGTCTTCGCCTGCGAAAGGGCTCTGGTGATGACGCCGTCTTGGGCTCCACGGTGACCTCCGTCCTGCTGGCCTGCTGGTCTTGGTCTCGTTGCACCGATATGGAAACCTTTGCCTGATGCCTCGGTACTCCGCGCCTGCGCTTGCCTCCTTAGCACCAAAGAGGAAACAAGGACGCTGCGCGCGCTGGCGCCCGCCTGTTGTCGATCGTCATGGCTCACGTCACGAGAGCCTCACGAGGTTTACCCCGCCTTGATATCTCCGCTCCTCGCGAGGCAGCCTAGTGAGGCCGCTCCTGAGGAGGTCTTGCGTCATCCGCCTCGCGAGGCTTGGCCCCTCGCGAGGGTCTTGAATGCTTTGTTGATGAAGATGGGCCGTACAGGCCTGCTAGCATAGCCACGCCGTGGGCCGCAGGCAGGCAAGTCTGGGGACCCCCGTTCCCAGAACGCCGACACCGTCCTCCACCACATGCATCGCCGCCGTCCTCCACCACATCCATCGCCACCGTCCTCCACCATGTCGGAGCGCCTACCAAGACCGCATCGTCCACTGCTAGAGATGGACGTTTCTCATCCACGGCGATGGACCAAGAGCCTTGCATGACGTCCTCTCGCTTCATCGGTGTCGGGTGGTAGGTGCGACATATGCCAACGGGTGGCTTATCATTGTGGGTGCCAGTAAGACGTCGCCGGTGCCTAGAAATGGGATGAGGCGAAGACATGCACGCCGGCGAATCTTACCCAGGTTCGGGGCTCTCCGTGGAGATAACACCCCTAGTCCTGCTCTGCGGGGTCTCCGCATGATCACTAGATCAGAACGAGTAGCTACAAATGCTCCTTGAGCTGTGGGGTTCAAGGGAGAAGAAGAGCAAGGCTAGCTCTTGCTTCCCTCTCTATATGGTGTGTGTGTAACTCTAAGAAGCCAACCCTTTGCATGGGTGCCCCGGGGGGTTTATATAGGCCTACGCCTCGGGGGTACAATTTTAATCCGGCTGGGCGCTGGTCCCAGTCGTTAGTGTGTGCGCTCGCCGGCTTCTCCGCCGGCCGTTGGGGCCCGCCGACTGGTGGGTCCCACCGGCTGCCGGCCTCTTGGTCGACAGGCCGGCCCCACTGCCTAGGGGTCTTGTCGGCGGCTGCTTACTGTAGCCTCGTCTTTGATGACGAGGGCTTCGTCGAGGTAAGCGTGGCTACAGTGTGCCGCCTCGAGGGCTCTCACTGTAGCCTTACCTCGTCTTGTCTCCTTAATGTGGCACATGCTTCGAGGGAGGGGGTAGCCAGCTTCCGGGGGCCGGCTACGCCCTTGGCCGACTGGGGGAGGCCGGGCCGCCTTCGCGCCTCTCTCTGGCTAAAGGGGCCCGCCGCCCGTGGGCCGTACTGGCGTCTGTCGTGGGTGACGTTGAGGCCAGCATGGCTACAGTGCCGAGCCGGCCCGTACGGCGTCCTGTGGCCATGCCTGCCTCGGGCTTCGGGGGTAGTGGGCCGCACTGTGGCCACACCCCGTCTTGTCACCGTTATGTGGGTGTAGTTTTGGTGGGTGCGGTCTTGGCCGGCTTCTTGGAGTCGGCGCCCTTCGTGGCCGGCTCGGGGGAGTCGGCGTTCTTCATGGCCGGCTCTGGGAGTCGACATCCTCTATGGCCGGCTTCCTGGAGTCGGCCATCCCGTGGTTATCTTGGGGGAGGTTGCTGAGGCTGGGTCGCCTTCTGAGAGTCGGCTTCAGAGGTAGCCGACCGGGGAAGGCAGCCCAATGCTTTGAATGCTTGAAGGCTCAAATGGCCTGATAATTTTTTGAAGAGCCAGGGGCAGTCGGTTTGGCTACCCGTGGCCATTTACTCCGACAGTAGTCCCCGAAGCTGATTGGGCTTCGAGGTTGGGTGGGAGTCGAGAAGCTCGATCAGTTTCCTATCTTGACGAGCCGGCAGCTGGGAACCGACTTTGGTTGGGGGCGCCGTCTCGGCGAAAAAAATTTAGGAGTCGGAGGGCGGGAGCTGGCTAGCGCGTGCACCAGGCCGCGGGCCGGCCACTTGCCGCCTGCGAACCACGTGGCCAAAAAGCCTGCCAGCCCACGCGCGCGACGGGACGTCACCACAGGTCGGGGGCCCGCCACGCCCACGCTCGGGCCCAGGCGTGGATTCTCTGCGGCCCGAAGCCGCCCGCACGTCTTCCTGCGGCGGTTTCGGCACGCTTTTAGGGCGTAATAATCGCGAGGCGTGGGGGGAGTGGGTGCAGTTAATCCCACGTCTCACCCCACGCCATGCCTCCCCGGCTTCACCTTGCAAAGCTATAAGTAGGGGGAGGGGGAGAGCGGCAGGCTCTCGCACGCTCCTCCTCTTTCCACCATCTTCTTCCTCTTGCCCTTTCTTGCAACAGCGCCTCGCCGCCGCACCATTCCACCACTTGCTCCTCTGCCGCCGCGCTCGTTCTCGCCAGCCCCACGCCACGATGCAGTACGACGGGGATTGGGACGGCTCCAACATCCACGAGGATCACGTCGAATTCCTCCGCAAGACGCGGCGGCTGCCCGGCGCGGACAAGGTGGAGGTCCGTCTCGCGCCGGCGAAGGAGATTACGCCGGAGCCGTGGGAGGGCGAGCGGGTAGTCTTCCGCTCGCATTTCTTGCGCGGCATCGGCCTGCCCGTGAGCGCCTTCTTCCGCTCTTGGCTCGAGTTCTACCAACTCCAGCCGCACCACCTCCCCCCAAACACGGTGGTGCTGCTGTCCGCCTTCGTCACCCTGTGCGAAGGCTACCTCGGCGTCCTCCCTACCCTCGAGCTCTGGGGGGAGTTCTTCCAGTCCAAGCTGGGCACACATATGCAAGGCGTGCCGGCTCAGAGTGGCGCCTTCATCGTGATGCGGAGGGTGGCTGCCGACAACCCCTTCCCCGTCATCATGCTGATCCAGTCGGTGAAGCTATGGCAAAAGTCATACTTCTACGTGAGGAACGTCGCCCCGCAGGGCGACTACGTCAATCTGCCGGCTTACGTAGCCGGCCCACCGGCGGGCAGGCGGCCCCAGTGGTCATACTGGGCCATGTCGCTGACGCCGGCTGGAACCGCAACCATCGCCCGAGTGCGAGCGATGATCCAGTCGGAGGGCTTGTCGGGGCCCGACCTGCTGGCCGCCTTCGTCACGCGCCGGGTACTCCCGCTCCAGAGCCGCCCTCATCTGATCTGTCAGATGAGCGGCCAGCTTGATCCGAGCCGGATGTGTACCAAAGACATGCCGCACGACGAGGTGGCCTATATGGTGAACTACCTTGCGAACTGCAAACTCTCCGCAGAGTGGCAGTTCGGCAAGGAGCCATATTGCCGAGCCAATCCGCCGCCCACGGTATGTTCTCCTTGTCTCTTCTTCTTCTCTTCGTTTTGTCGCCGAGTTCCTTTTGGCCGACTCTGACTAGTCGGCTTGCCTCGAGAAAGCCCTCTTCTTCGGCCTGCTGGCGGGTCGGACGCGGAGCGCCGATTCGTCCCGGACCGGACGGAGCACGATCTGGAGGACCCCGAATTGGGGGCGGCTGCTATGGACGACAACACCGAGCCGGGTGGTGGCCAAGCCGGCGGCGAAGCAGGCGGCTCCGGGCTTGGAGTCAGCTTCAACGACTGGCCGGACGATGACGAGGCCGAAGTCGTCCCGCGCCGTCAGCCGGCATCTGGCCGCGGCGCGGGTTCCTCCGCTGCGCCGCCTGCTCGGGGCGGCGGGCAAAAGCGTCGTGCCGCGCAGGGTTTGTTCGGCTGTCGGTCGAAGAAGCCCAGAGGCGGGGCAGCGGCGACTAGGCGGGAGGAGGCGGCCGCGAAGGCGGCCCGCTTCCGCAAGGTGGTGAAGCATTCGCAGACGGTGTCGGCGTAAGTTCAAACTCCTTTGTGTACTCTTTTTTCTTTTCTCTGGTGGCTCCTGAATCCTTGTCTTTTTCTCCAAACAATCAGAGCTCCATTGTCGCTCGAGCGGGCGGCTGCCGCCTCTGTCGTTGAGTCGCCGAGGGGATCTGGGAGCACCACTTGCCGCGTGGACCCCCGTGCCGATCTTCTGGCGGCGACGGAGTGGAACGCGCGGGAGGAGCGGGAGGCAGAGGCGGCGAAGGCGGCCGCCGCCAAGGCGGCGCAGGAGGAGGAGGCGGCGAAGGCGCGCGCTGACGCCGCAGCCAAGGCCCAAGCAGAGGCTGCAGCTGCGGCGATGGCGGAGGGGGCCTTGTTGGTCACTCCACTGCGCGTCGCAGCGCCTGGGGCCCCGGAGCCTCCGCCAGAAGAAGCCGGCGGTGACCAGCCGGGGCTGGAGAGGGATGATGACATCGTCATCCTGGAGAGGGCGCCGGTGCCGACCCCGCCGACTGGAGCGGCTCAAGGCGGCCGGCCTGATCTACCGCCTGCGTAGTCGGCGGGGGGCGAGCCGGCCGCGAGGACTGAGCTGGCGGTCCGGACGCCGCCGAGCCGGCGAGCGGGGAAGGCTGCGTCAGAGCCACAGAAGGCTGCATCGGAGCCGCAGCCGGCCGCGGGCTCCAGCTCGTCGGCCCAGGATGTGGAGGTGGCCAGCGCCACCTCGGGGTGGACGCCGGGCGGAGGGACAGCCGTGATGAACGTGGCCACGCAGGACGTCCAGACCCGGCTCCAGGCCCAGGCTACGACACTGAGGCGATGCATCGACGAATTCCTTGCGACGCGGGCGGCCATCCGGGTTAGTCTTCTTATCTTGCTTCTTCTTGATCTTGGTTTCTTCCATGGGGGCGCGTCAGCGCACCCACTGGGTGTAGTCCCCGAGTTCCGAGTCGGCTGCTGAGCAGGCGGCTTGAACTTCTTAGTGGATTTGGCTTTGCTATTCTTGTTCTTACTTCGATCTTCTGCCTGTCTTGCAGGACTACCACAATCTTCGCGCGGCTGCCTTCAACTCCCAGGCTCGAGAGCTGACCCAGAAGACCGCCGACCTAACTGAGAGCCGGGGTAAGTGCTTTGTTCTTTATCTCACGTGGGGGCGCGTCAGCGCACCCACTGGGTGTAGTCCCCGAGATTCGGGCCGACTGCTGAGCAGTCGGGTCGGATCTTCCTTGACGACTTCCTCTTATTGTTTCTTCTTTTTCTGCCATCCCTGCAGCGGCCAACGCCAGTCTGAGGGCACAGCTGGGAGGGTCTCAGACTGCCCTTCGTGCCAAGGAGGCCGGGTTTGCCGCCTTGGTGCAGGAACGTGACCGCCTGGCCAAGAGGTTGGCCGACCAGGAGGAGGGCCACAAGGCGGCTCTGAAGGCGGTGCAGGACCGCGAAGCCGCCCTCCAGGCCGAGTACGAGACAGAAGCGGCTGGCTGGGCTGAAGCAAAGAAGACTCTGATCAATGGCTATGGCCAGATCGAAGATCTGGTTGACGGTAAGCCGCCTACTTCTTCGTCCTTTCTTGCCGTCTGCTACTTTTGGCTCGTTTTCTGACTTGGTGTTTTCTCTTCTTTCTCTTTCTTTCTTGCACAGAGTACTTCCCTGGCTACTCTACCGCCGCCAGCCAGATCATCGAAGCCCGCCGCCAAGCACGAAGGCAGGCTGGCGTCGAGATTGCGCCAAACGCGGGCCGTTCGCTGGAGGAGCAGCTCTTGGCGATCCAGGCCCGGCTCCAGTCGGCTCACCGACTGCTCCGCCGGCTTCAGCGTGCCGGGGCGCAAGTATTGGCTGCCCTCTGGCCCGGCGAAGTGGTTCCCCGCACCCCCAGTCGGACTGCCAACTGGCTGGAGGTGGCAGTCGGCCGCTTTGAAGCCTGGAAGGCTTCGGCGGCTCGGTTCGGCGCCAGGCGGGCGCTGGAGTTCGTCAAGGCCTGGTATCCCGGCCTGAGTCTGGACCAACTGGCTACCTGGCGGCAGCAAGCCGACACGGAGCTGGAGCCGGCGCGGCCGGCTATCATCTGGCGTGCTTCGGCGATCGCCGACTACACCGACACCAGCGCCTTCGCCCCTGAGGTAGATGACAACGGTGTCGCCCAGCCGGAGGAATGGTTCGGGCTGAACCCGGCAGACGGTGAAGACTCGGCGGAGGAGATCGACTCCAGCAACGAGGGCAAGGAGGAGGAGGAGGGTGAAGACGCCGGGCTGGATGGTGGAGCGGCCGACCAGCCTCAGCCTGACCGCGCCTCCAGCACCACGTCACGCGCGGGTGCGTCGCCTGCCACCGGTGGTGACCAAGCCGAGACCCGCCAGCCGACCACTCCTTCAGCCGGCGACGCCATCTCCACCGACCAGCCTGGCTTCCGCACCGCGCCTTAGTCTAGTCTGCTATCTTTTGTTTTCCTGTCTTGTCACTTTTGGAACAATATTCTGTTAAGTCTGCACAATTCCACCCACTGGGGGTGTATTCGAACTATGTCGATTGCCGGCCTGTTGGGGGCTTTATATGTATATATGACTATGCATGTGTTTGGCTTTTCCTCGTTCTTTGCTTTTCATCCTTCTGCTGTTTCCTTTGCCGCCCTCCCTTGGTTGCCGCCTCCCCAGTCAGACAGTTGCTCTGCAATCTGTGGCTGGAGAAGTGCTTGGCCAATTGGGAGGGCAAGTACTCTAGCTTTGTTGGATTAGAGCTAAGTGTTTAGGAAGCCGGCCAGCCGGCTGTTCTGACAGCCGGCAGGCATGGTTGGAGGCCGTCTTTTCGCTATATAAGTTCATCAGTCCTTAGCCGTTTTTCGTGTGGGCATCCTTTCTGCCTTGGCTCTTGCTAGTCGGACAGTCGGTTCTTCGAGCTACGACTTTCAACAAGAGAGGACTCGGGAGCCGGCACACTACTTGTCTGACTTCAGGTAGAACTTTTGATATAGCTCAAGGCGGCCAGTCCCCGGGCCGACTAGTCGAAACCGGTGCCAGACAAGAAATCAAATGTAATAATACATTCATGGATATGACACTCGTCATTCATAGATAAATGAAGGCAGTCCCCGAGTACTGTTCGGGGGGCCTGTTGGTTCGTACTTAATACAAAAGGGTAGCATGATACATACTGCTTTCAACTGTAAAATCTTCTCAGGTGGTTCGCGTTCCATGGTCGCTCTGACTCCTTGCCGGAGTCATCTCTCTTGAGTGCTCTTGGTTTTTGCGCGTCGATCAAGTAGTAGGAGTCGTTTCCTAGTGCCTTGCTGATGACGAAGGGGCCTTCCCAAGGGGCCGAGAGCTTGTGCTGGCCGGCTGTTCGCTGGATCAGCCGAAGCACAAGGTCGCCCTCTTGGAAGGATCTTGGCTTGAACTTGCGGTTGTGGTAGCGGCGCAACCCTTGCTGGTAGATGGCGGACCGGCTGAGTGCCAACAGCCGGCCTTCTTCTAGTAGGTCAACACCGTCTTCTCTTGCTTCCTTGGCCTCCGCCTCCGTGTACATGGTGACCCGAGGCGAGTCGAACTCGATGTCGGTTGGGATGACAGCCTCGGCACCATACACAAGGAAGAACGGAGTGAAGCCAGTTGACTTGTTGGGGGTAGTGCGCAGACTCCAGAGGACAGCCGGCAGCTCATCGAGCCAGCAGCCGGCCGATCGCTCCAGTGGTACAACTAGTCGGGGCTTGATGTCGAAGAGGATGAGTCCATTTGCTCGCTCGACCTGGCCGTTTGACTGCGGGTGGGCAACGGACGCTAAGTCCAGTCGGATGCCCTGCGTCGCGCAGAAACGTGCCAGTGCTCCTTTGGCAAAGTTCGTGCCGTTGTCGGTGATGATGCTGTGTGGCACGCTGTACCGAGTAGTGATGTTAGTGATGAATGTCACGGCAGTTGGCCCGTTCAGCTTCTTGATCGGCTTCGCTTTGATCCACTTGGTGAATTTGTCCACGGCGACAAGCAGGTGTGTCAAGCCGCCGCGGGCTGTCTTGAAAGGGCCCACCATGTCCAGTCCCCAGACGGCAAAGGGCCAGGTGAGGGGAATGGTCTTGAGTGCAGAAGCCGGCAGGTGCTGCTTGGAACTGAAAACTTGGCATCCTCTGCAGCTCTTGACTATCTCTTTGGCATCTTCCAAAGCAGTCGGCCAAAAGAAACCATGGCGAAAAGCTTTGGCCACAAGTGATCTTGAGGCTGCGTGGTGGCCGCATTCGCCTTGGTGGATATCCTTGAGGATTGCCACTCCTTTTTCTGGCTCGACACAGTGCTGGAAGACTCCAGTGACGCTGCGTTTGACAAGCTCTCTATTGATTATTGCATATGCTCCGGCTCGTCGTTGCACTAGTCTTGCTGAGATCTAATCAGCCGACAGCTCTCTGCTGACTAGGAACTTGAGGATGGGCTGGGCCCATGATGGAGCTGTGACTTCTTCTTCTGTTAGGACGGCCACCATGACTCGGGTGGGTGGGTCGGGAGGCGTGGAATTGGAGTCGGCCACCGCTTCTTGCGTTGCTGCAGTCCCCGGGCTGGGTTCTGACGTCCCCGGGCCGGGTGCGACTACGGCAGTCGGTGGGGCAATTGTCGAAGTCCCCGTGCCGCCTGCAGTAGGATCCGACTGCATCGGGGATAGGCGGTACGAAGATAGAGTCCGACTCTGGAGACGGCTTGATGGACGGCTTGAGGAGGCGCTGGAGGGAGACGCCGGTCGGTATAGCCTATCGGGTGGAGTCGATCCGTGCAGGGCATCTGCTTGGTCGTTGTCGGCCCTTGGCACATGAAGGAACTCGCACCCTTCGAAGTACCCGCTGATCAGCTGGATGAGGAATCGATAGCTCGCCATGTTCGCGTCCTTGGCGTCCCAGTCGCCAGACGACTGCTGGACCACCAAGTCTGAGTCGCCGTAACACAGGATCCGGCGTATGCCGAGCTCTTTGGCTAGCCGGAGCCCATGTACGAGCGCCTCGTACTCGGCCACGTTGTTGGAGGCGGCGAAGTGGATCTGCAGCATGTATCTGAGTTTGTCGCCTTTGGGAGAGGTGAGGACGATGCCGGCTCCCAAGCCGGTGCGCATCTGGGACCCGTCGAAGTGAATCCGCCAATGGGTAGAGTCGGGAGCTGGCGGTAGGTACTGGGTCTCGGCCCAGTCGACGAGGAAGTCGGCCAATGCTTGGGACTTGATGGCGGTGCGGGGTTGGTAGAAGATCGTGTATGGTGCTAGTGCAATGGCCCATTTAGCCACCCGGCCGGATGCATCCCGGCTGCCTACGATCTCGGCGAGCGGGGCGGTGCACACGACCGTGATGGGATGCTCTTGGAAGTAGGGCTTCAGCTTCTTGGCGGCGAAGTACACCCCATAGCACATCTTCTGGTAGTGCGGGTAGTTCTGCTTTGAGCTGGATAGCACTTCGCTTAGGTAATACACCGGCCTCTGGACTAGCTGGGCTCGGCCTTCTTCCGGGCGCTGGACCACAACAACTGTACTGACTACTCGGCTAGTCGCGGCAATGTAGAGGAGCATGGGCTCCTTCTCAGTCGGCGCTGCCAGGACAGGAGGAGTGGTCAGCATCTTGTTTAACTCGTGGAAGGCTTGGTCGGCTTGGTCATTCCACTCGAAGTGAGTGGACTTCTTCATGAGTCGGTACAGGGGGAGAGCCTTCTCTCCTAGTCGGCTGATAAAGCGGTTTAGGGAGGCCAAGCACCCGATGAACTTCTGCACATCTCGCAATTTGGTGGGAATCTCCATCCTCTCGATGGCCTTGATCTTCACAGGGTTGCACTCGATGCCGCGTTCGGAGACCAGGAAGCCTAGCAGCTGGCCGGCTGGTACTCCGAACACGCATTCTCGGGGTTGAGCTTGATTTGGAATCGGCGCAAGTTGGCGAATGTTTCTTTGAGATCTTCCAGCAGGGTGCCGCGCTTCTCTGTCTTCACCACAATGTCGTCTACATAGACGTGGGCATTTCTGCCGAGTTGCTTCAGGAGGCATTTCTGCATGCAACGCTGAAAAGTGGCACCGGCATTCCTCAAGCCGAATGTCATAGTCGGGTAACAGAAAGCTCCAAATGGTGTGATGAAGGCAGTCTTCAGGCGGTCTGCTGGGTCCAACTTGATCTGATGGTACCCTGAGTAGGCATCCAAAAAACTCAACAGCTCGCATCCGGCTGTGGAGTCTATCACTTGGTCAATCCGTGGCAAAGCAAACGGATCCTTGGGGCAGGCCTTGTTCAGGCTGGTGTAGTCTATACACATACGCCACTTGTTATTCTTATTCAATACCAGAACTGGGTTGGCAAGCCACTCTGGAAAAAACACTTCCATAATAAAGCCAGCGGCGAGGAGCCGGGCTATCTCTTCTCCTACGATTCTTCGCTTCTCTTCTGACAGTCGGCGAAGGGGCTGCTTGACTGGCTTCGCGTCGGCTCGGACGTGCAATTTGTGCTCGGCGAAATCCTTCGGGACACCCGGCATGTCCTTTGGGGACCATGCAAAAATGTCTCGATTCTCACAGAGGAAGTCGACGAGCTCGCCTTCCTATTTACTGTCCAGGTTTGCCCCAATGACAGCAAACCTTTCCGGGTTCTCCGGGTCCAGGGGTATCTTCTTCGTCTCTTTGGCCGGCTGGAAAGAGCCCTGTGCATCACGATCTTTGGGGTTGGGGGACAGGGCCGGCTGCTTGCCGGCCATGGCCACAACCCGCTCCAGCATCTTCTTCTCTTCTGCCACTATGAGGGACTCGGCCAGCCGGCTACTGGCCATGGCACACTCGATGGACTTCTTGTAATCGCCGGCTACCGTGATGATCCCCTTCGAGCTCGGCATCTTCATCTTCAGGTAGACGTAGTGGGGCACAGCCATGAACTTGGCCAGAGCAGGTCGGCCAAGCAAAGCATGGTAGGGGCTCTCCAGATCCACTACCTCGAACCAGATCGCTTCTCGGCGAAAATGATCTTTGTCTCCGAAGAGGACATCCATCTTAATCTTGCCGATTGGGGAGCAAGACAAGCCGGGGACGATACCATGGAACACGGTTCGGCTTGGCATAAGCTGCTTCGCCTTGATGTTCAGCTTCTCCATGGTATCGCGGTACAGTATATTGATACTGCTTCCGCCATCAATCAGGACGCGGGAGAATCGGGCAGCTCGCCTCTCCGTTGCGAGGGTGACATCCAAGACCAGTGCATAGGAGCCAGGGGATGTCATCACCTCTGGGTGGTCGGCCTGGCTCCAGTTGATGGGCTTCTCAGACCAGTGCATGAACTCGGGGGCGCTAGAGGCGACTGCGTTGACCTCTTGATGCTGACGGCGCCGACTACGCTTGTCTTCGGCTTGGCTTGTGAAGACGACGTAGGCGGCGTGCTCTTCAGGGAACTCATCTTGAATGGCTCCAACTGCCGGCCGAGCCGCCGGCTGCTGGGGGGCTGGAGGCGGCGGACCGGGAGGCGGAGGCGGCACCAGCCCTTCGCCCTTGGAGATTCGCGTGAGCCAGTGGCATTTTCGGGTCGTGTGGTTGGACGGCTTCGCGCCGCTGTGGAACTTGCAGGGGGCGTCAAGAGTCTGCTCGTAAGAGAAAGCCGGCTGCCAAGCCGGCCTGCCACCCTTCTTCTTGGGAGCGGGCCGCTCTTCGGGCTGCTCATCTTCAACTGTGGCCACCTGCCGACTGGTGGAAGGCGGCATGGGGCCTTGCGCTTTTGATCGTTCTGGTAGGGGCGCCGATTGGAGTCGCCAGCCGGCGTCTTTGGAGCCGGAGCGAGCACCTTCCCAGAGGCGTCCACTCGGAGCTCGGTCTTCATCGAGGAGTCGGCCGTGGCGTACTTGTCCGCGATGATCAGCAGTTCGTCAAGGGTAGCCGGCTCGTCGCAGAGGAGTCGGTGCTTGAGGAGGGTGCCCTCTCGGCACCCGGCGGTGAAGTAATCGATGGCCTGAACCTCGTGCACCCCCTCGCAGGAGTTGCGGAGCTCGGCCCACCGCGTGAGGTAGTCGCGGGTCGACTCATTGGGTCCTTGGACGCACAGGGAGAGCTGGCGAGGCTTGGGAGGCCGCTTGTACGTGCTGGTGAAGTTGCGGACGAAGACTTCCGTGAAGTCCAGCCAGCTGTTGATGCTGTAGGGCTTGAGGCTGTTGAGCCAGGTGCGCGCCGTGCCTTGCAGCATGAGGGGGACGTACTTCATGGCTACGCGCCGATTGCCATTGGCTATGCTGACAGCGGTGGAGTAGTCGATGAGCCAATCTTCCGGCTTCACTGAGCCGTTGTACTTGGGCGTGTCTCTGGGGAGCGAGAACCCTTTGGGGAAGGGCTCGTCGCGGATGCGGGGGCCAAAGCATGGCGGGCCGACATCGTCTTCTTCTTCTAACGCCAGGGATCGAGCAAGGCGGTCGATCCGGTGGCGGGCGTCGTTCTCGCCGACTCCTTCTCGGCGGCCTAGTCGGTCACCAAGAGTCGGGTGCGTGACGGGCGGCGGGGTGAGACGTCTCTCCCTTCGAGGCGGGGGAGGAGGCGGATTTCCTTGGCGCTGCACCGCTCGAGGGCGGCCTTCCGCGTCGCGCTCGATGGTGATACGAGTCCGGCTGCGGCTAGCAGCCGGCTCCTTGTCTTTCTTCTGGCGGGCGCCGCTCGCAGTCGGTGAGCGGGACGTCGCGGCGTGCTCTCGGCGCGGGGGATGACTATCGGCGCGGGCGCCGGCTTCATGCCGTTCTGCAGCCGCGTCGATCAGCTGCTGGATCCGCCTTGTCATGTAGGGGAGCTCATCGGCTCCCAGCCCATTTAGCTCTTCGGCGGCCGCCTGAGCGGCTCGTAGATTCTCGAGCGGGGTGGCGTAGACGGGGCGATCTGCCCCCAGCATGCTGGCGATAGCCGTGCCGCGCTTCTGGACGAAGCCGGCTCGGCTCGGTCCGCTAGGCGGCGGCGTACCGAAGGCGGCGCGGTCGACTTCGCGCTGGTGGGCCTCGGTGAGGCGTCTCATGGAGGCTATCTTCTGGCCTTCCGCGACGAGGGCGAGGTGGCGTGCCTCCAGGGTCTCGGCGTCGGCGTCGGCCAGGATGGGGACGGACAGGTCATGCATCGCCGCTTGCAGGGCATCGTGGGCGTTCTCGCCCGAGTTGGCGACGTGGCTGATGACCAACACTTCGGTGACAGCACTGCTGCCACTGTCAGCTCGAGGGAGAGGATCGTCGAAGACCACCACGTCGGAGGGGTAGGCGTCGAGCGACGCCGTGTCGGAGTCGACGAGCATCGGGTCGGTGGAGCCGACCGACTCCACATCTGCAGCAGGCTCACTAGAGACGTGAAGCTGGTCGAGGAGGCTGACGAGGTGGCTCTCGGGGTAGTCCGTGCCCGCGTCGGACGCGGGCTCGTCGGAGATGCGAGTCTCGCCGAGCAGATCGGCGAGGCAGCTCGCCGCGCAGGCGTCGTCGACGCCTTGCAGCGTGTTGAGGCAAATGCCATCGGGCGCAGCAGGCTGGCTGCGCTCGCGGGGGAGGAAGAGGGTTCCCGTCCAGAACAGGTCTCCGGACGACGGTGCACCTGGCCCCACGGTGGGCGCCAAATGTCGGGTGGTAGGTGCGACATATGCCAACGGGTGGCTTATCATGGTGGGTGCCAGTAAGACGTCGCCAGTGCCTGGAAACGGGATGAGGCAAAGACATGCACGCCGGCGAATCTTACCCAGGTTCGGGGCTCTCCGTGGAGATAACACCCCTAGTCCTGCTCTGCGGGGTCTCCGCATGATCACTAGATCAGAACGAGTAGCTACAAATGCTCCTTGAGCTGTGGGGTTCAAGGGAGAAGAAGAGCAAGTCTAGCTCTTGCTTCCCTCTCTATATGGTGTGTGTGTAACTCTAAGAAGCCAACCCTTTGCATGGGTGCCCCGGGGGGTTTATATAGGCCTACCCCCCGGGGGTACAATTGTAATCTAGCTGGGCGCTGGTCCCAGTCGTCAGTGTCTGCGCTCGCCGGCTTCTCCGCCGGCCATTGTGGCCCACCGACTGGTGGGTCTCGCCGGCTGCCGGCCTCTTGGTCGACAGGCCGGCCCCACTGCCTAGGGGTCTTGTCGGTGGCTGCTTACTGTAGCCTCGTCTCTGATGACGAGGGCTTCGTCGAGGTAAGCGTGGCTACAGTGTGCCTCCTCGAGGGCTCTCACTGTAGCCTTACCTCGTCTTGTCTCCTTAATGTGGCATATGCTTCGAGGGAGGGGGTAGCCGGCTTCTGGGGGCCGGCTATGCCCTTGGCCGACTGGGGGAGGCCGGGCCGCCTTCGCCCCTCTCTCTGGCTAAAGGGGCCCGCCGCCCATGGGCCGTACTGGCGTCTGTCGTGGGTGACGTTGAGCCCAGCATGGCTACAGTGCCGAGCCGGACGGGAGATGGCTGTCCCGTACAGCGTCCTGTGGCCAGGCCTGCCTCGGGCTTCGGGGGTAGTGGGCCGCATTGTGGCCAAACCCCGTCTTGTCACTGTTATGTGGGTGTAGTTTTGGTGGGTGCGGTCTTGGCCGGCTTCTTGGAGTCGGCGCCCTTCGTGGCCGGCTCGGGGGAGTAGGCGTTCTTCATGGCCGGCTCTGGGGAGTCGGCATCCTCTATGGCCGGCTTCCTGGAGTCGGCCATCCCGTGGTTATCTTGGGGGGGATGTTGCTGAGGCTGGGTCGCCTTCTGAGAGTCGGCTTCAGAGGTAGCCGACCGGGGAAGGCGGCCCAATGCTTTGAATGCTTGAAGGCTCAAATGGCCTGATAATTTTTTGAAGAGCCAGGGGCAGTCGGTTTGGCTACCCGTGGCCATTTACTCCGACAATCGGCATCGTCGTCCTCTTTGCCGGGGCCGCTCACACGACCTTCTCTTCCACCGCAACGGGACTTATCCCCCGATGCACCCATCTACCGTCGCAGATCTGCTTCAACGCCACCGACAGCCATCGCACCCCCGATGCCTACACGGCGCTGCAAGAGAGGTGGTACTTCATATCTCCTCAACTTTTTGATCTCAACCAGAAAATAGATCTTAACTTGGTTACTCTACTTTCTTTTCAGTTCTTAGAATTTAGTTCTTAGTTCGAAGAAAACAATGGATGCCAAATATCATTTCTCCGGTTCCCCCTTTTATGATCACTATACGATCAGAATACGTGCTTCGTGTCATAATAACACTACTCGACCCATCAAGCTAAACAAGCTTAGTTGTTCAAATACGAATATGATATTATTAAAACAGATTCATTTAATTGGTCAGCTAAATGTTCCTAAATTAGTTTCGAAAATGCATGTTCGCTGCTCGGGTGTGTATCTCTACAGGGTGCCCACGGTGGGCCGGCCCACCCTGGGATTTTGGGTCATCCCAGGCCCCGATTCCCCTCTGTTCTGCTGCGCGCTTCCGATCTCTACTCGCCCCCAGCCGCCTGCCTCGCCGGCGACTTGCCGTTCCCGGACGGCATGACTCTAGGAGGAGACGCCGGACTAACAGGAGGTCAGGAGCCGCTCACCCAACAGCGTCACCGCTGCCCGGGCGCGCCGCCGTGCCTAACTTCCCAGTCCGTTCAGGGCTCAGGCATGCAGCACCCACTAAGCCAACCCGATTTATCCTGAGATAAGTCCTTAACACTCAGCAACCACTCCTCATCACCGATTTTCTAATTGATTCATTACTCATTAGGCAGGACTGTCATTAGGGTTTGTTGTGTGCTCAGTGCTACCTACACTTAATGGTTCAGATGTATTTCGGTAATCTTTAGTACCTGTAAAGTTCATAGGGTTTTCAAAATTCCAGCCCTAGGAACAGACACTAGTCATTTTGGGTTGTTGGTCGTAGTGACATTGACCCATATTACTACTACAAGCCAGGTTTGTTGACAATTTTACTTGTCTTTCTTACTCATTCGATATAATATCCAATTATTCATGTCGATTAGTTGCAAACAATAAGTGCTAGACAAACTTCTTGATTCAGATTTTGGACGGTCTCTTACTGCAGTTACAATTCTGCATACTTGTCCTAGTAAGCTCACAAGTAAATGATTGATTCACTACATCTATGCTTGCCTTGTCATATTTGTTGTCAATATTCTTTTAGAGTGGACCACCATGTTTCTAAATACTGCAATCGTAGACATGAGTGAATAGTATTTCTCTATGTGATCTCTTCCATCATGTGTGGGCAACGAACACTGCATTGTATAGAAAGAAAGTGTCATTTCCAGCTTTTACATAGGCTTCGATCTTTTACATGGAATACAATCTGCCTACTTGCTTTGTGTCGCACTACCAACACTCCACCCTTGAAGCTAAACATTATGCCACTCATAATTCCTTAGTTTATTTGTTCAAATACAAATTTCATATGATTCTAATGTTCCTACAGTTTTGAAATGTGTGTCTGCCTATTATAGAGACATAAGGGGTTTGTATTTCTGTGTGTGGTCTGGTTAGCACGGTTGGGGGGGGGGTGAACTTTGCATATGCAGGGGTTGATAGGGAGACACTCTTCGAGTTGAATCCGCAATGCATTCCATGGATAATCTGACTACTTTTTATGTTTTCATGAATCTCAGATTCTGAACAGCATCATAATGATTATGAGCTTGCGCGCATGAAAAGAATAAAGCAGAACAATGCCATGGCTGTCAAACTTGGCATTAAGGGACTGAAATCAAGTTTGGATGCAATGCAAAGCAAACGCTCTCCACCTACAGATTCATGCTCAGAATATGATCCTAACAGTAATTCTGAGCTAGAGGGAGACCTAAGTGAATGTAGCTCCCTAGTGGAGGAGTCAGAGGAAGATGCCCTATCTTATTCACCCATCAAGGTGCTTGCTCTAACGTTCCAAGGTTATATTTGTCGCACATATCTTGCAACTGATGCTTTGCATTGCTTCTACTTTGTTGAACTGCCATTAGCTTAGTTTACACATCGTGTATGTGAATACGCCCTGCCTATTCATTTTCAGTACATATTCCATCTGTCATCATACCATATTTATCCATTCAAATGTTGTTCTTGTGTATCAGACGTTCAAAAGGAAGAGGGCGATTGCTGATCGTGGAGGAGCACAAGCAAAGTATTTGGAAAAGGTAGTGGCACCTGATAAATCAAATAGCCTATTAGGTGTAGTTGCAATATCACCTGATCCACAAAACACCCCAACTCTAGCAGACTCTAGCCCTACTACACTGGTCATTTCTGATGCCCCAACTTAGCAGACCCCAACTGCAGCAAACATTATGATTATGCCAGTTGACATAGCACTAGCTCTACGACGCAAAACCCCCATTCCAGCAAAGAGTACACCAAATCCAGTTGCCAAATCCCTTTTCGAACCAGAGAGAGCCCCAATTGCAGCAAACAGGACCCCTGTTCCATTTCTTCCCAGTTTAGAAGACAAAGCTTATATTGTTGTCAGGAACTTTGTGCGCATCTTTCCTTCATGGAAAGATTATACCGCAGACACAGAACAATTTCCAGTCTTCCTCCGCAACTTACGCATAAGTAATGTACTAATGTTAATCATGGTCATTGCTGCATATGTTTCTGCTAACAGAAGACACAAGATTTCATTCTTTTAAATAGGCGAGGACCAAACTGGATTGTGAAGACGAGCAAGGGTTGGTTGCGCTTTTCAAGCACTCGTTGATGAAGTATCGTTCCTACTTGAGGCAAGCGCACTTTGATGGCAAGCCTCTAAACGAAATTTATGTAAAGTCTCTGGTGCTACATTTATCCGACGGTGACTGGAATAATCTTGTTACACATTGGTCTCGGCTGCACCGTAAGGTACTATCTATGATATCACATCACAATTTGAACTACATTTCTGCATTTGCCTTAACGTCTCACTTGTACAAAAACTGTTAGCAGAAGAACATTCATTCTCAAGGGACCACAGAATCTCGCACTATACTGCACACTGCATTGCTCTTGTGAGTACCTCTTGCCCTGTATGACCATACTTACTTTCATAGTTGTTTGATTATGTGGCATCACTGCACATGTTAGCCTCGTTATCGTCCATTTGGTGGACATTATAAGATCCGTATGGACTCTTACATAAATTTAGAATCAACCCAATGCTTTTGAAGAGGTTTAGCTCTGCAGTCCTCTTGTAAGGACTGAACGTCGTCTATCACTGTACTTACATTAACAGCTACTCCCTCCGTCCCATAATATAAGAACGTTTTGTACAGTACACCAGTGTTCAAAACACTCTTGTATTTTGGGAAGAGGGATTGGCTCATTGTGTAGTATTCTGCATCTTATCTCCCTCACCCACCATTTACTAAAAAAGGTCAGATCTATATTTAATCTTACCAAAAAGTAGAATACACAGACAATGCCAGTGCAGAAGTGTAGCCCATTGCTCTTGTCAGTACATTTTGTCCTGTAATGCTTGTACTTCCAGGGATTGGTAGTTGATTATGTAGCATCAATCTGCATCTTTTCTTCATTATCCTCTATCCCTTCCAGTATTATCATATCTATAATTACTCTCTACAAAATGTAGGGTACAGGCAATGCTTATGAAGAAGATTCTGTGCTGAAATTCTTGAGTTATCCTTCCCTTGACATGGAGAAGGGCATTATAAAGCCGGTGTTAACTGTTAATGTAAGTCAGTCCTTCTAAAGCCTTTATCCTCAACTGCTGTTTAATTTGCTCATACTCCCTATCGTTTACTGCTGTTTAGTTTGTTTCTACCAAAATGCATGTTCGCAAGAACCGTAAGTTCTAAGTTTTACTTGTAAAACCAAATTCCTTATTCATACCATGCACATTACTCAATACTCCCTATATGTATGCTTGTTTTTGTGGATCTATAATCCAGTGTGTGGTGAAGCGGCCCACGTTTGCACCTTGTCATCTCTTGTTTTATCTCACTGATGTGGCTGATGATATGAACAACATGCCATGCACATTAACCAAAATAGATACAATGATTTTCTTTGCCCTTCATCTATGCTTGTTATGTTGACATGGGAATCTAGTAGTGTGGTGAAGCTCCCCGCATTATGAACAATGCCAAATTATGCTATTGATATTTTGAACTTACTCTTTATTTTCTAATTTGAAATTGGATGGAATTGACAACACAGTTATCATCTTTTTTTATACACGTGCAAAACCTGTCATCTCTCTGCTTTGTTTCAGGGTGATATGCCTGATGGCATGCACAAGTCTGCTGAAGGCTGTGAGACAAACCCAATATATGTTGCAACAAAGAAGGCAAAACATCTTGAAGATAGCGAGACAACCCCAAAGTCTTGTCTTGATGCAGTGTTCAAGTTACTCAAGACTAGCAGTCAGACAAGCTCACAGAATTCGTTGTCTGAATCAGTTTGACTTCTTCAGTCCCAAGTTCTAGCAGAAAGGCATTCTGCAACTCAACTTCGACTTGAAGTCCTATCTCTAAGAAAGATTGCGGAGAACACCAATGAGAACCTCATCGCTAAACAGCTACACCTGGAAGCTATGACCGACATGCTAGGCCGGTCTCATAGCCTTGCTCAGCAGCTTGCGCAGCAGTTCCCGCGCAAGGCTAACCTTTCTTGAATTGTCTTGGAAGTGGTCTCGGTTCAGTATTATTTTGTTACGCTGCAATGGTGCCCAGTTTTTGTAATCTACTTCTTCGTTGCGCGTTATGATCACTGGTGGCGAACTTCGATGCCCAGTGGATGTAATATACCATAAATCCTTTATTGTATAGTGTAGGTTTATTCTTAGTTACTATGCCGTAATTTCTTTATTGTATAGAGTAGGTTTGTTCTTAATTCTTACTAGTTACTGCCATCATTCGCTATCTGAAAAAAATCAGATGTAGTCGACCGGGCCGAAACATTCGCCTCTAACGGGCCTGGTGTTTAGCGGGCCACAATTCGGCCGTCCTGCATCTTTCTTGGGCCCGAATCATTGGGGCCTTCACACTTTGCGCGAGGCCCACAACTTACACCGGCCTATATTTTAGTTGGGCCTTTTGTGGACCCAGCGCTTAGTTTGGCCCAGGTAGCGTTGGGCCATTAACAGGCTGAATATTGTACTGGCCTGTTACGGCCCAGATGAAACCATGGGCCTTTAGCAGGCCGAAATGCATATTGGGCCTCAATTTTCACTAGTCGTCGACGGGCCTTCAGCAGGCTGAAATGTAGACGAGGCCTTTTTGGGCCCACTTATATCACGGGCAGTTACCAGGCCGAAACATATCTCGGGCCTTAGTTGGCCCACTGATATCATGGGCCTTTAAGAGGCCGAAAGCTTAGTACAGACATCAACAGGCCGAATTATGCGACAGGCCTTTAACAGGCCCAAAGTCACGTTGGTCTTAACTGTTGCCACCTTTATCACGTGCCGTTAGTGGGCTCGATGTCCTGTCGGACCATATATGGCCCATGGGCAGCACGGGCCATTCCCAGGCCGAAAGTCACACCGGGCTGAAATGGCCCATGTCTACATCGGGCCTCTAACAGGCCGAAAGTCACTGGGCTGTAATTGGTCCCAAATATTCAGCGAACAATTAACGGGCCAGATCTGGCTTCGGGCCGTAAATGGACCCAAATATTAGGCCAACAATTAACGGGCCAGATCTGGCTTCGGGCCGTAAATGGGCCTTTATTAAGCAGGCCGTTATTGGGCTGGCCCACTAGTACCTGAGTAAGTACTACGGGCCTTTGACTGGGCCGGCCTTTTTAACCTATATGGGCCTCTGTTGGGCCGTGCCACGTGTCGACGTATCATAGGCGCTTTGGGTCCAATGAGTGGATGACATCTATCCCAACAGTGAGCCGACACGTGTTTCCTCCAGCCAATGATGATTTTACACGTGGAAAATCCCCATTGGTCGGGGCTGTTAATGGGTTATCGGATCCAAAACCGGACCCGATAGCTTAACGGCGTTCTGTTACGGTGGATGCCACGTGTCGGTCACCCTTGATGAAAGCACTTCTGTGACGCGCGATTTATCGTCATGGAAGTTGACACTTCCGTGATGATAATTTTGGTAATGTCATGGAACACTTCTACGACAGCACAGGTATGACGATCTTGATTCTGTCATAAATTTGTCATGGATGTACATGCATGACAGAAAACGTGACCTACTGTGACAAACACGTATCATCGCGGAAGTGTATTTTTTTTGTAGTGAGGGCAGCTGGTGGAGCCGCGCCATGGGCCGCAGGCAGGCAAGTCTAGGGACCCCCGTTCCCAGGACGCCGACAGCAGCCCCCGGGCCCAAGGCGCGCTCGGACTTGGCTTCGAGGCGAAGCCCAAGGGCAAGTGCGGAGCGCCGCGGGCCCCAACAGCCCGCGGCCCCGCTTGACGCATGGCGATTGATTGGACGTGGGCGTCTCCGCTTCCCCACGCTACCTCGGCAACTGCCCGTCTGTCAAAAAGACGGGCGCGGCAACGCTTGCCTTCATTGCTTTCCTTCGTCTTGCTCCAGATCCCCTTTCTCGCTCCCTGCTTCCGAAATCTCCAGATCTGCTTCAATTCCCTTTCGAGCCAGCGACCAATGGCGCCCCGAAAGGTCAAGGCTGCTTCGCCGCCCGCCTGGTACAAGCCGGCTCTGGACGTGCCCAATGTCTCGGAGAAGAACCTTGCCGCCACGCCTCTGCTGACGGCGGGGGAGAACAACGAGAAGGGGAAGACCGAGCTCCGGGCTGGCTCCGCCGAGCCGGAGGCTTCGAGAAGCACCTTCTACCCCTTCTTCATGAGCAACATCGTTGCGAGGCTGGTTCCCCCCTTCTCCGACTTGTTCTACGCTGTCCTCAGCCATTACAGGCTGCAGGCCCTTCATCTTCATCCCAACTCCGTTCTTCTCCTGTCGATCTTTGCCTTCTACTGTGAGGCGTACGTCGGGGTGATGCCGTCCGTGGCTTTGCTGCGCCACTTCTTCTTCCTCCGGATCAATGACGGCCACACCTCAGTGTGCGCCAACTTCATCGCGGCCGGCAAGGCCAACGCGATTTCGAAGGCTGGAAAGAAGGTCGAGGGCTTCAGGAGCAAGTGGGTCATGATGGATGCCAAGTGCGTCCACCCACAGTTGACACTGCCGACGGAGATGCCCTAGTCCGACGAAGGGTGGCTCTGCGCGAAGCTTACTGACGACCGGGCGAAGCCAGTGCTGGAGAAGATGACCGTCGACCTGAAGCCGGGCAACGCGAAGGCGGAGAAGATGACGGAGGCCATGCTCCTGAGGGAATTCCTGATGCTTCGCATGGCTCCACTCCAGGTGTGCTCACGCCCCTTGTGGATGCTTGGGGACGAAGAAGATAAGCTTCGCTTGAGTCTAGAGACCTTGTCTGAAGAAGAGTTGTGGCTCTCCGCCTCTTGGTCAGGGACGACCAGGAGTATCCGCCGAGTGCTTTCGTTCCCTTGTTCCTTCGCAAGGGCGGTGCGCAGGTCGTGGCCGCCATGCCCACCTTCGACGGGCGCGGGCTAGTGCCAGCGGCACCCCCTGGGGTCCTGGTGGCGACGACGCCGGTGGTCGTGTCTTCTGGCGATTCCTGCAGGGAGGGGGAAGATGAGGAGGAAGAGGAGCGCGACTCAGAGGCGACCACCGAGGGGATGGGGGAGACCTCCCCCTTGCGCAAGGCTGACATCCTCCGCACCCTGCCTGATGACGATGACGAGGCCAATGTCCCCCGGAGATAGAGGAGGCGCTCGTGGCTGGGGGCTCCTCGAGGCCCAAGGCTAGCCCCCGGAGGAGGCCACCAGCCGAGGTTCCGACGAGGGGCAGGTCGACGCTGATCTCCTGAGATGACGCTCCTGCTCCGACACCGCCTAGAGCTGCTTCCAGCCCATCTGCTGCCTCCTCTTTCGCTCCTGGAGCCCGCGCACCTGCGCCTCAGGCCGCGAGATTCTCAGGCTTCAAGCTTAAGAAGCGGAGGGACTACACCGCAGTGGACCAGTAAGTGTTCTTGTCCTGCCTTGTTCTTGCTTCTGCTACTTATCCTTGACGCTTCTCCGATGTGCAATTAGGCCGACGCCCGCGGCGAAGAAGAGGAAGGAGGAAGAGGTGGTACTGCTCGGGACCAAACCGCCTACGGCGGCCGCACCCCTCATGGATAAGGGCAGCGACGGCGCTCGCGCTTCTCCGGCCCGATCATCCTCGCGAGGCTTGGGGGAGCATCCTCGGCATGAGTCAGCCCCCGTGGCCCCGTTGGCTCCGGATGTGCCAATGCCCGGCTCGGTCGCCGAGGTCCCCAAGGCTCAGGAGCTTCCGACCTCCCAGGCCATGGTGACGACGTCGCCTCCTCCCCCTTCTGCCGCACTGCTATTTCCGGGTCCTTCCGCCTCCCCTGATGTTCTGGAGCGTGCTCTTTCTATGATGACCCTAATGCGAGAGGACCTTTGGGGCGCTGACCCTCGCTTGGTGGCCGGGCGCCTGGAGCTGGTCTCTGGCTGGCTCCATTCCGACATGGCCGTCCGGGCGGCACTGAACCAGGCTGCGGTGGGCTCCGAGAAGGACAAGCAGGCTGTCGCCCAAGCTACGGCTGCGCGCGAAGCCGCGCTGAAGGATGCTAGAGCCGCCCAAGATCGCTGCCAGTCACTGGAGGCCGAGCTGAAGACAATGCGCAACGAGCATGCGGCCGAGGCACGAGGCCGCGAGGCGGAGGAGGAGAAGATGAAGGCCTAGGAGGACGCCATCAGGGATCGTGACGCCGAGCTGGAGCAGTTGGCGAAGGCGCAGGCCGCGGAGCGCAGCCGGCTGGAGAAGCTGAAGCGGAAGATGGAGGTGGAGAAGGCCGAGCTTGACGCCAAGGCGAAGGTCCTGGCTCGAGGAGAAGGCTCGCACGACACTGCAGTCACTCTACGAGAAGGGCTTGGAGGAGCCGCTGGCCACCATCGACGAGGGCCCCACCGAGCTGCTTCCTTATCTGGTCACGACACTTGAGGAAGTCGTGAGCGGCATCGGCCCCTTGGCAGAGGCAGAAGCCCGCATTCTTTCCTCAACCACGTTGACACGCGTCTTCAGCCACCTCCATCTTCGTGATCCCGCCACCCGCCTTGACGAGCTGCTGGAGCCTGTGGACGACAAGCACTACGCAGCTGCTACCGAAGCCGTGAAGGGTCAATTGGAGGCCCTGCAGAAGAGGTTCCATGCCTTCGATCCCACGCCCTCAACCCGCAGTGCTACTGATCTTGCAACTCCGGCGGGTGGTGCAGGTGAGGGCAACGCCGCTATGGAAGAAGCATCTCTTGCGGGCGTCGGTGGCGTCCGGGAGTGACGAGATGACCTGCTGGCGGCTCCTTTCCTATTTAGCTTCTGCAATATGCACCATGCCTCGTGGAGGCGTTTAAACTTGACTTTGGTATTGGGAGAACAATATGTCTTGTAATACTTGCTTGAGATTTTGCGATTTCCTTCCCGTTTGCTTCATGTTCTACGTCGGCGGGTGAGGGAGTCCTGGACTAAGGGGTCCTCGGGCGTCCGGCCTGTTATCCGTGGGCCGGACTGATGGGCTGTAAGACATGAAGACCAAAGATTGCACCCATGTACGGATAGGACTCTCCTTGGCGTGGAAGGCAAGCTTGGCAACCGACTATGTAGATTCCCTCTGATGTAACCGACCCCATGTAACCCTAGATCTCTCTGGTGTCTATATAAACCGGAGAGCGTAGTCCGGATACATATACTCATTACCATATTCACATAGGCTAGACTTTTAGGGTTTAGCCATTACGATCTCGTGGTAGATCAACTCTTGTAACACTCATATTCATCAAGATCAATCAAGCAGGAAGTAGGGTATTACCTCCATAGAGAGGGCCCGAACCTGGGTAAACATCGTGTCCCCCGTCTCCTGTTACCATCGATCCTAGACGCACAGTTCGGGACCCCCTACCCGAGATCCGCCGGTTTTGACACCGACATTGGTGCTTTCATTGAGAGTTCCATTGTGCCGTCGGCAAAGGACTCGATGGCCCCTTAGACCGTCAGTGATGACGTTGTTCAGGGAGAAACCTTTCTCCCCAGACAGATCTTCGTATTCGGCGGCTTCGTACTGCAGGCCAACTCGCTTGGCCATCTGGAGCAGATCGACAGCTACGCCCCTGGCCATCAAGTCAGATTCGGAAGCTTGAACTACGTTGCGGACGTCCGTGGAGACTTGATCTTCGACGGATTCGAGACCGCGGCAATCGCTCCCCGTTACCCCGATGAACATGGCTTAAACCTGTCATCGGGCCGCATCTAGGAGAGAGCTCCTGTAGCAACTCTGGCCTTAGATCTGGAGCAGATCAAGTCGTCCGAAGATGGGAAGCTCAACCCCATCGCGGGGCTACCGATTCTGTGGCATTGGAGCCACTCGCAGATTCCACTTCGTATGGTATCTGCATCAACGGAACCCCGGACTCCTCTTCGGTGTCGAGTTCCGAACCCTGCGAGCCCGCGGATACCGAACTTGATCGGTTATCGATCTTCAAGTTCAGCGCCACAGATGTCTTCAAACACTCGCCCATGGGCGACCTGCTAAACTCATTGAAAAACCTATCCCTGGCAGATGACTCGTCGCCGAACTATGTTCGGTTCGAACTTACAGCGGATGATGGAGAATTTTGATTCCCACCCGCCACCCACTTCATAGCCACTGTTGAAGACCCAACCAACACGCCTGACCCCCGCTCCGAAGACATCGACGGTATGGACGACGATGAGGGGCAGGGCCAGAGCTTTCTACCCGCTAGACACGGGATGGCCACTTCCTGGTATGACGTGTGTATGATAGACACACCTGACGACGCTCTTGACGATGGCAAGGAGGATCTAGTCGAGAATAAACCTCCTGGCACACAGTCCGAACATCGGCGCCCACGGCGCCGCTCCAAGTCACATTGCCCAAGAGAAAACACTGCTAGCACTAGAAAAGACAACACTCCGGACAATGAAGACCCTGTTGAGGTAGAACCCGAACAGGAGGAACAGGAAAGCGGGCAAGACAGCCCTGATGAACAGGCCACATATGGAGACTCGGAGGACAGCAATTATCTCCCACTCTCCGAGGAGGAGGAGATCCTCGGCAACGAGGATTTTATCGTGCCTAAGGAACCTCTCGAGCAGGAGCGCTTTAAACGTCGGCTTATAGCCATTGCAAGGAGCCTAAGGAAGAAGCAGCTGCAGCTTCAAGCAAGCCAAGATTTGCTCAATGATGGATGGACCGAAGTCTTGGCCACCGAAGAATACTGCCTTAGCAGCCCAGACAAAAGCCACCCCAAGAGTAGATGGCTCCCTCAATACAATGGCAGGGCATTGGAGCCCACACCACCATCGAATAGTGCGGTGGGCCGACCTCAGTTCGGTCCGGACAAAGCAGCAGCCCAAACAAAGCACCATACCAACCCATCCAGCCGCCCAAGCAAGAATAAAGCAGCTCGGGGGAACACTCGCGACATCCAACAAGACCTGGAGGGTAGAACAGGACACACAAAATCGACACCCAGATCGCGGGGACATGCCCCGACCAGTGATGACGGTTATCTATTCGGACACAACAGACCCGACCATGCCCGATCCGAAAACCATAAGCGGAGTCCGCCGGAGGTGCTTCACAGTGTGGCCCAACATAGAGGAGCCGCACACCCTCTCTGCTTCACTGACGAGGTAATGGAGCATGAATTCCCAGACGGGTTTAAACCCATTAACATCGAATCATACGATAGAACAACAGATCCCGCGGTATGGATTTAGGATTACCTCCTCCATATTCACATGGCTCGCGGAGACGACCTTCATGCCATTAAATACTTACCTCTCAAGCTCAAAGGGCCAGCTTGGTACTGGCTAAATAGTTTGCCAGAAAATTCTATTGGCAACTGGGAAGATTTGGAAGACGCCTTTCGGGACAACTTCCAAGGAACACATGTCCGGCCACCAGATGCCGATGACTTCAGTCACATTGTCCAGGAGCCCGGCGAGTCAGCCAGGTAGCTCTAGACTAGGTTCTTAGTCAAAAAGAACCAAATTGTTGACTGTCCGGACGCGGAAGCCCTTGCGGCCTTCAAACATAGCGTCCGGGATGAATGGCTAGCGCGTCACCTCGGCCAGGAAGGACCTAAATCCATGACAGCCCTTACCGCTCTAATGACTCACTTTTGCACGGGAGAAGACAACTAGCTCGCTCGTAAAAGCAACAACGCCAGCGACCCGGGCACTTCCGAAATCCGAGACGACAACGGCAAGCCACGACGAACCGAACACAACAGTCGCAATAATATATGAAAGATTATGCGACACATCGGTCAACGCCGGATTTCACAATCTGAAACCCGGTCAACGGAAGAAACCATTAAGGGTAAACCAGGATGGACCATCCACCCTTGACAGGATATTGGACCGACCTTGTCAGATTCACGGTCACCCTGATAAGCCAGCCAATCATACCAACAGAAACTATTGGGTCTTCAAGCAGGCAGGCAAGCTTAACGCTGATGACAAGGGAAGGAGGCCACCAGGCGATAAAGACGACGGAGCGACTCGCCAGCCGAACACCAGGGGCCAGAAACAGTTTCCCTCCGAAGTTCGACCACTCTCGGAATGGAAATAGCAGTTCAGCTTCCGCCACCCACCCACTATACTGGCAAGATTTACACCACGCGTACATCACTATGCGCTCAAGATACCATGGGCATCGGCAGAAGCACAATACGGACAACCCTGCAAGCATTCCCGTAACGTTTTTTATCTGTTTTCCTTACTTTTCTTTATTATCTCTTAAAAATAGGTGACCATCAGGACAACATCTACATTGGACTCTATCTGAGTTCGGATCCATACACACACCTAAGGGGCCACTTCCGTTAAGGATTCCCCCTCCCCAAGGACGGGCGGCGCAGACATGCGACAAGAGGTCCAAAATAAGTTTTTGTAGACCGCACTCGTTATTTTGAGCCTGTACTATGCCTTTTTCCTCCGTTCCCAACCCCGAGCATGTCAAATAGCCGGGTTGTGGTTTTTTTACTTTATATATATATTTATCATTGGCATATTGCTCCGCTCCTAGTAAACTTCATCCGAACTAATCTTCCATGCTCCTTCTACAATGAGTCCGGCCGTAACGGCTGCCTTACAAGACGCACCTCGACATAATTCGCCAGGGTCCCGGTATGGGAACAAATGAGCCGCCAGTAAAAGTACGAACAGCTCTATAGCGTACTTCGGCATCGCAAGTTTGGCCTTATATGCATCAGCTCCGAATCATTGTCTTTGGTCAATAGTTGGGTTGCCCGGCTCCTGTGCTTGCTACCCTACGTTCTGCTCTATCGGCTAGGGTAGTAAAGCGAAAACTACTGTGATTGTGCCCTGGCCTAGACCGGATGAGCACCTCAGTAGAGAAAGCCGAAAACTGACTGTCATGATGCGGTGAGAGCTGGTCAACCACTTGACGACTTATTCGAATCTTTAGCGATTCTCTGTGTCACACGAAGGATCTTTTTTAGATCAAAATATGTAAGGCATGATATTACAATACGCCGTATACATACCAGGGGCTATGTCGTAGCCCCATGATAAAACTCCTATGGCTAAGTGAAAGTGTTAACGCCCTATAGTCTGATTACCTGGTTCGCCGCATTATCACCTCCTTTATGGACCAAGACGTTGGATAAAGAGTGATTAAATGCTTTTCCGAACACCCCCGTACTTCCTACGAGGGGGCTGAAGCCGACGACTGGAAAACTTTTAGATTATACTAAAACGGCCGCACAGGAGGAATTCAAGCTTTTGAGCAAAATATAAATAGACTAACTATAAAGTTGTCTGTTACAACCCTTATACACATCACTCAAACATTTTGTCTTTCGAGCACTGACCCTCTATCAAGCGGGCGGCCTCTATGACGTCTTCGAAATAATGCTCCGGCTCGTAACGGTCCTTGCCCTCGGGTGGACTCCTCGCTGCAACATCGATGGCCTTCATCTTTCCCCAGAACATTTTGACTCAGGGAAAGGCCATCCATGCACCCTCAATGCACGCCGACCGCTTCACAGCATCGATGTGTGGCACCGCGTCAACAAGCCGCTGCACCAGGCCAAAAAAACTACTCGGAACAGGCTCAGTCGGCCACAACTGGACTATGACGTTCTTCATGGCAGCGCCGGATATCCTATGCAGCACGGCCCACCGGGACATCTGTTCATTCAGCAGCAGAGGGCGCTTTGACGCGCCGAATTGTGACCAGAAAAGCTTCTCCGTTGCACACCCTTCCTGTGCGTGGTAAAACCGTGCCGCATCGGCAGAACTCTTTGGCAAGTCTAAAAATTTGTCCGGAGAACTCCATACGTGGTTAAGCTGAACATAGTTCAGATTGCCGAAGTTAGTCTGCAGCAAAAAGGGCTTGCCAGCAGCAATATCCACGGCTTGCCGGATCTCCTCACAGGCCGCTCTGGACTCAGACCGCGCTTCTCTCGCCTCTCGTAAGGCCTTGTCAAGTTTAGCCATTTTGGCTTCATTTTCTTTCTCAAGAAATTTATAGCGGCTAGCCACATTCTCTAATTCGTGCGCCATGGTGGACATCTTCTCCTGATCTTGGCGCCGTGCAGCTTGTTCGGCTTTCAACTCAGCCGATGCCTTTTCGGCAGCCGCATTACTAAACCGGGCCTGCTTCTTGGCCCGGGCTAGCTCCGCCCGAAGGGCCTCCACGGCGGCAGCACCATCTACATTCATGCACATGTCATATAAAACTCTTTTTAGAGTCAGGCTTAAAATACAAGCATATTGGTGTAAGGAATGCTCGAAATATATACCTTGCGAGTCGTCAAGACGCCTGTTGATCAATGCAATGTCATCCTCCGCAATATCCAGCTTCCGCTGCAGTTCGGCCACTTCCGTATTTCGGGTAGCCGCGGGAGGGGAGGCAGCCTGTATTCATTGTTAAATCAAGGTTAGTACCGTAGAATATCTTTTCGATCCTCCGATTGCTTCCTTTGGAAGGCAATCCGAGTCTTAGGGGCTACTGCATATACAACAGGTGCATTCTGTCAATAAAATTCCATTGGAAAAACTACATCACAAACCTCAAAACCCCTCAGAAGGCTCGTAAAGGCCTCGTTCAACCCGCTCTTCGCGGATAAAACCTTTTCGACCACCATAGCCATCCAGGCATGATGCTCCTCCGAAACGGACGCTTGTCGCAGCATGTCCGTCAGCGTTTCCGGCGCTCCTGGGTCTCCGGAAACCGGCGCCGGAGTACGACATTCCTTTGAAGGGATCCGCCCACTCGCCTCCAGAATCGTCTCCGTCTGTAAATCGGATAGTCCGGGGCCGTCGTACTTGATTCCCGAACCCCGAGTGATAGAGGCACCACGTTTGGGTAACGCCTTCTTCGTTTCCTACACTACTTATCGATCGGGAGGAGCCCCCCGGGGCGATGCCTCAAAATCATCCGCCCTGTTGGGCGAGGAGGCTGGAGAAGGCATGTCACTCTCCATCATCTCTGGAAGAAGGTCTCCCGAGGAGGAAGATGATTGAGAAACACCAGGCATTAACCTGCGAGGACGTATATATGTCGGAGGATTACTTCAGTAATAAGAAAGGAATGAGGTATGATCAAAATACCCCGCCACACTTACGGTTTGGCAAGAGGTTTGTCCTCATCATAAAGCTCTACATCGACATCGCTTGCCCGGCTCAAGCCGCCCGACGATGGCATTTTCCCTTTCTTGGAAGGTTTCCCCTCCTGACCTCCGGAAGCGGCCCTCTTCTTGCCATGGGGGGCCCCCTCTACACCTTTGCCCCTGGGCAAAAGGGTTTCGGTTTCCCCGAACACAGCGTCTAATTCGTCCTCAGGGCGGGCATCACCTCTGGGCTCCCCGCTCTCTCCCCCCTCTGCAGACACCTGGTACGGTGTCGGAGTCAGCATCCTCGTCAGCAGGGCGGTCGCAGAGTCTTCGGGAAGGGGCGCCGGACACCAGATTAACACCGCTTTCTTTATCTAGTCCTATATAGGGACTGATTGTTCAGTATCTTGTCAAGAGATGCTTGAATGGAAGGTATTTGAATACTTACTGAAGTGTCTGGATGATTGCAGTCAAGGCCAATATCTTCGGTGGTGTTCGGCCATTGCCCTCGCTCCCCTAAATATAATTTCCACATTCCTTCGTGCGTAGCACCGAAGAAGTGCTGAAGAGTCCGCCGCCCCCTTTGGATTAAACTCCCACATACAGAGAGGCCGCCGCTGACATGGCAGGGTCCGGCGGACTAGCATTACTTGAACGACGTTCACAAGGTCGATCCCCTTTTTGGAAAGGCTCCGGATGCGACTTTGCAGAGTCTGCACTTCATTGACGGATCCCCAGTCCAATCCCTTATTGATCCATGAAGCAAGCTGAATCGGAGGGACGGGCCGGAACGCAGGCGTAGACGCCCACTTGGAGCCCCACGGCTCGTTGATATAAAACCACCCCTGCTGCCACATGCCGGAAGACTTGGCGAAGGTCCCTTCAAACCAAACCGCGTCGACAAGCTTGCCTATTACGACGCTGCCGCACTCTGCTTGCTCCTCCTCTGCCACTTGCGGCCTCACGTGAAAAGTCTCAAGCCACAAACCAAAGTGCGGAGGAGTTCGAAGGAAGGCCTCACGTGTGACGATGAATGTCGAGATGAGAAGAATGGAGTCCGGGGCCAGATCGTGAAAATCTAGCCCATAATAGAGCATGAGCCCCCGGACGAAGGGGTTGAGCGTGAACCCTAACCCATGGAGGAAGTGGGACACAAATACTACCCTCTCGCCAGATTTGGGGGTGGGAATAACCTGCCCCTCGGCGGGAAGCTGATGAAGGATTTCTGGGGCCAGATACCTCGCCACGCGGAGCTTCACAATATCCTCCTCCATGACAGAAGAGGCCACCCACCGGCCTGAACGGCTGGACCCGGACATGATTGGGGCTGGTGGTGATTGGAACCCGAGGGCTGGAACTCGAGGTGGCTGGGGTTGGGGAAGAAGCAAGCGCAAAAGAGAAAAGACAAGTCTGGGTCCCTATATAAAGGCCCAGAATATTGAGCGTCCCCTCCTGGGTCTCGAAACTTACCTATCCTCAAAGAGTTATACCCAGGGGACGGTTGGGTTACCCACGCCTACATTATCAAAAATCCCGTGAATAAGGGACACGATCCCTACTTTGACAAGACGTGCCGATAAAAACGCGTCCCGAGACGTGGAGCGAGGGGCTAGCCAACGATTGGAAATAATAACCGGGTAGGCGTAATGCAATGTCATAAACAGTTGTCAGCAGGTCGGACCTGTGGAATATTGTGTTCTCTGCAATTACATACACGGGTCCGGGTATACTTACTACATCCAAAGACTATTCCAGAGTTCGGAAGGAGGGAACCCGCCTTGCAATGCCGAAGACAAATCAGCGCTCCGGACTCCTCGTCATTGAAGCCAGGTTCAGGGGCTACTGAGGGAGTCCTGGACTAAAGGGCCCTCGGGCGTCCGGCCTGTTACCCGTGGGCCGGACTGATGGGCTGTAAGACAGGAAGACCGAAGATTGCACCCGTGTCCGGATAGGACTCTCCTTGGCGTGGAAGGCAAGCTTGGCGACCGACTATGTAGATTCCCTCTGATGTAACCGACCCCATGTAGCCCTAGTTCTCTCCGGTGTCTATATAAACTGGAGAGCGTAGTCTGGATACATATACTCATTACCATATTCACATAGGCTAGACTTTTATGGTTTAGCCATTACGATCTCGTGGTAGATCAACTCTTGTAACACTCATATTCATCAAGATCAATCAAGCAGGAAGTAGAGTATTACCTCCATAGAGAGGGCCCGAACCTGGGTAAACATCGTGTCCCCCGTCTCCTATTACCATCGATCCTAGACGCACAGTTCGGGACCCCCTACCCGAGATCTGCCGGTTTTGACACCGACAGCAGGCCCCGACCCTGCGTATACCTCAGCTACCGTTGGGTCGTCCGAATCACCAGGACGAGACCAAGGGGTGAGGGGCTACGTTGCCAGTTAGGCTCCTGAGTCACGATGCTCAGGAGTCCCCCTTGACGTGCAAACATCTTACAGAAAGGAGACGCAAGAGTAGGTATAGTGTTCTACGTCGGCAGGGCCCGACCCCGCGCATACCTCAGCCGTCGTTGGGTCATCCGGATCACCAGGATGAGACCAAGGGATGAGGGGCTACATGGCCAGTTAGGCTCCTGAGTCGCGATGCTCAGGAGTCCCCCTTGACGCTCAAACGACCTTCATACCTTTTCCCTCGCCGAGGCCCCGCTCGGGAGGGCGCGCGACGACCAGGCCTGAGGGATCTGGCGGGGTGGCGTACGCTTGGGCGTGACCCGAGCATAGCCCCCGTGCCCAGCCCCCTCGCACGACGCTCCCGAGGGGAGGTGTTGCGATGAGGCCAGACACTAAGCTCAAGGCTCCCTGAGGTTGATACGGCCATGGGGCCGCCCTTAGTTGTTGATCACCAGCGTGGAGCATAGCACTTCCGCACTTGCACGGGCATAACCGCTCCTCGGTAGTGTCGGCTGCTAGCGCAGAGCATGGTGCTTCCACTGGTGCGTGGGTGAGGGCTCCTTCTAAGTGGAGCCCCCGGGGCGTGTACAACCCCACCCTGACACGTGGCTTGCATGGCAGGGCTAGACGAGGTGTGTCTGGGCACTCGTGAGCTAGTGCGGGACTCACGAGGCCCTACCTCAAGGCGGGTTGCGCCTGGTCTTGGTCCTTTTTGACTGTCCTGCGAGATGGTTAGGCAGCCTGTGCCGAATGAATCTCCTGAGGTTATCACATGAGAAGGCCAAGCACCAATGACCCTAGGAGGTGACGTGAATGGGACCGGCCCACCAGACAGAGCTCAGCCGTTGGATTTATCGACGCTGCAGGGACGGGCCCGAGCACAGACGCCGTGCCTAGCCTTCTTATGCGAAGGATCCTGAAGAAGGACAATCGGCGCGCGACTCCCACGGTGGGTGCTAATCAAGAAGGTGATAACCATAGATAGATTATGCATGGAAAGCGAACTAGCTTAGGTAAATGCAAGAACGATACATGCCACTGGGATGGACCCGAGCGGCCTGGGGATCATGCAGCCCGAGGGGCACCCCCAGCAGAGTAAGCTAAAGATGCAAAAGGATACATGCCGCAGGGATAGGCCCGTGCGACCTGGGAATAATGCAGCCCGAGGGGCGCTCCCAGCTAAATAAACTTGGAAAATGTCACCTGGTTCCGTTGTCGAAGGGATGTTGGGGGCAGCTGAAGATGTGTGGCGAAAGGGTTGCTCCTCATGAGCCACCGGGACCCTGAGCCTCAGGAGGCTCTGGGGGTCCAGGCGGTTCCTTGAGGACTGTCTCCATCTCCGCCAGGACCGCGTGATGCCTGGCCTCCTGGGTCGGTAGGACGCTCCGCAGGTTGTGCTGGAAGGCGGACGCCATGCTCGGCAGGCCGAACGGCATGCGAACATAGCTGTGAGGCGGGCCCTTGCAACGTCCCACGCGCGAAGGCCAGAAGCGCTCCCTGAGATGCGGCCCTGTTGAGCCCTGGACGTCGATGCAGACGCGCAACCCTCCATCCTCGCCTGGACAGGGAGCTGCGCCAGGTGGGCGGCGGTCGCCGCGCATGGCTCTTGCTTCTTGAAGCTCTTGGGTAGTCTTGCTGATGAACTCCTGAGCACCAGGTGCTCCTCGCCCGGTGTCCTCCTAAGGGAGACATGCCGCAAAGCACGCCTCCACGTGGTGCCCGAGCGCCTCCCTCGTGATGTTGGCCAGGTCTGAGGCCCTCCAGAAGAGAGCCCCCGAGCCCTGCCCGAGGAGGGCGTCGGCGCGCCTTCCTATGCGAGGGAGGGAGGCGCCCCAGGCGCGGGCGCTGATCCTGATGTGGCACCACTGGAGGCGCTGCTCCCCTGAGGCCCTGTACGGAGTAGCTGCTTCTTCTTCTTGGGGATGGCCTCAGGAGGGTATATAGTGCCCGGGTTGTCGGGGTCTTCGATTGCTGCGGATTGGAAGACACGCTCGAGGGAGCACACGACATCTCTTTCTTCACAGGGGACTGTGATGATCCCGCCGCTTCCTGGCATCTTGAGGACGTTGTAGCCGTGGTGGGTCACTGCCATGAACTTGGCCAGGGCCGGATATCCGAGGATGGCATTGTATGGCAGACGGATGTGGGCGACGTCGAAGTCGATGAGCACGGTGCGGTAGTTGTCGCGCTGTCCGAAGGTGACAGGGAGGCGGACCTGCCCTATCCGGGTGGTGGAGCCGTTGGTCACTCCTGAGAAGGGCTTGGTAGGCTGAAGCTGATCATATGGCACTTGGAGGCCGTCGAATGTCTCGACGGACAGGACGTTAAGCCCTGCGCCGCCGTCGATGAGGGTCTTGGTGACTTGTACGTTGCTGATGACGGGTGAGCAGAGCATCGGGAGAGCGCCAGCAGTGGCCGCGGACTTGAGCTGGTCCGCCGAGCTAAAAGTGATGGCGCACTTGGACCATCTGAGCGGGCGCGTGGCCTCGAGCCTGGGAAGAGCTGCGTTCACCTCGCGAGCAAACTGCTTGAAGATACGCTGAGATGCTGGGGCTTGAGCTCCGCCCAAGATGCAGGCGATGGCACGCGGTTCCTAGAAGCCCCTAGCCCCCTTGTCTTGATGGTGGTCGTCGTTCCTCCTTGGTGGTGGCGGTAGTGAAGGAAGGCCGGCATTGCCCTGAGGGCGGTCCTCGCGAGGCTGATCCCTCCATGCGCCCTCACGAGGCTGATCCTGCCAGCAGTCCTCGCGAGGCCGGTCGCGCCACTCCTGGCAGGGGCCGAGATCGTCCTAGCGTCCTCTGCCGTGTCCTCCTCCTCGGCCATAACCCCGATCGTTGCACTCCGGGCATCGACCGAAGCGTCCATCTTGAATGGCCCTGAGTTCTTGATTGTCGTTGGTGTTGTGGCTGTGTACGTTGTGGAAGGCGCAGAACGGACGGCTGCTCTTGGACGATTCGGGATGGTCCCGGCCGCGCTTCGTGTCCGGCTCTTCCGCGAGCACAGCCACTCCTTTGCGCTTCACGTGTTTGGCCTTGGCTTTCTTCTCCTCCGGGTCGGTAGCTGGGAGCTCGAGGAGGCAAAGGCGCCCCTCCTCAGCTCTTGCGCACTTGGTCGCAAGGTTGAATAGATCCAAAGCCGTGCATAGCTCCTCGTGGATGGCGAGCACCTCCTTCATCTTGACGTCGCGGACGCCGTCAGAAAACGCCGAAATGATGGCCTCGTCCGTCACCTTGGGGATCTTGAGATGAATGCTGTTGAAGCACTGGATGTACTTCCGCAGGGTCTCTCCTGGCCGTTGCTTGATGCGGCGCAGGTCACCCGCGGCCAAAGGGCGGTCGCGAGTACCCTGGAAGTTGGCGACGAAGCGGTCGCGCATCTCATCCCAGGAGGAGATCGAGCCCAGGGGCAGGTTAAGGAGCCACGAGCGAGCACCATCCTTGAGAGCCATGGGGAACCAGTTCGCCATGACTTTCTCGTTGCCGTTGGCCACCTCGATGCTCAGCTCATAGAGCTGCAAGAACTCCATGGGGTCGGGGGTGCCGTCGTAGCGAGGAGGCAGATCCGGCTTGAACTTGCCCAGCCGGACGACGCCACGCAGCTCAGGAGTGAAGGCACGGCAGCCTGCCGTGGTCACCGGGGCCCTTTGCAGAGGTGGGGCCTGCCCTTGGTGTCCGCGCACCACCACCGCAGGCAGCGCATGGTCTTGCCGTGGTGGAACCGGGAGTGCAGGAGCGTTTTCTTGCGGCCGGGGAACTTCTTGGCAGCTTCCTTATTCTCGCACGGGCGCCCGACGAGGGGGGTCATGCCGGGGGGCCACGCGCCTTGGCGCTAGAGCGTTGTCTTGGTGCGGAGGTGGTGGAGGTGCTTCGTGAGCTACGTCGCCCGCAGCTGGCGGCGGGCAAGGCGGCGAGAGGGAGGGTGCGGGGGAGCCCCCAGCGGCGCTGACGAGCTCAGCGATGCGGTCCAGCTAGTCCTCATAGAGGTCGTCGACTGGGCGGTAGCGCAGGAGCTCGCGTGGCATGAGCAGCGCGGCCTGCGCATCCGTGGGAGCGCGACGAGCGTGAGACGATGAGCCGGCTGGGGTCAGCAACGGAGTGGCGGTGCGGCCATCCCGCCGCATGGAGGGGTGCAGTGAGGACGCTTGCTCGTCGTTTCCCGTCGGACCGGTGGCGGCGTTGGTGGCAGGTGACGGAGAACAACGTGGAGGCCCGCCGACGAGGGCAGTCTGAGCGACACGGGCGGCGAGGGCGGCCCGGCGCTCAGCGCGGGCTCGACGCGCGTCTGACATGGTTGCGGTGGAGTGGTGGAACGCGGATTGGCGGAAGGAAAGCTTCAGCGCACCCCTACCTGGCGCGCCAAATGTCGGATTTCGGGTTCCGGCAAAACCCTTGAGGTTCGAACACTGGGGTGCGCACGAAGATCTCTCCTCCCCTTAGCTCACGCCCTCACCGCAATCTCAAAGCTCAACGCGTCGAACTCACAGAATAAGAGACACACGGTTTATACTGGTTTGGGCCACCGATGTGGTGTAATACCCTACTCCAGTGTGGTGTGGTGGATTGCCTCTTGGGCTAAGGATGAACAGTTACAAGGGAAGAGCAGCCTCATGAGGAGAGGTGCTCTTGTGCTTGGTAAGCTTGTGAGGTGGCTGGTGGTCTGAATCCTCTGTCCCCGGATCAGTTGCCTCCTACGGTGGTGGCTAGTCCTATTTATTGAGGCCCTGGTCCTCTCCCCAAATATTGAGCGGGAAGGGATGCCACAATGGCCAAATTTGAAGGGGACAACTAGTACAAGTTATCCTGACTAAAGGTGGTCTTTGCCTGCCAAAGGCTCTGGTGGTGACACAGTCTTGGGCTCCATGGTGACCTCCGTCCTTCCGTTCTGCTGGTCTTGGTCTCGTTGCACCGATATGGAAACCTTTGCCTGATGCCTCGGGACTCCTCGCCTGCACTTGCCTCTTTAGCACCAAAGATGAAACGAGGACACTGCGCACGCTGGCGCCCGCCTGGCGCCGGTCGTCATGGCTTACATCACAGGAACCTCGCGAGGTGCCCCTTGCCTTGATCTCTCCGCCCCTCGCGAGCCAGCCTGGTGAGGCCGCCCCCGAGGAGGTCTTGCGTCATCCGCCTCGCGAGGCTTGGCCCCTTGCGAGGGTCTTGAGTGTTTGCTGGTGAAGATGGGCCGTACAGGGCCGCTGGTGGAGCCGCGCCGTGGGCTGCAGGCAGGCAAGTCTGGGGACCCCAGTTCCTAGGACGCCGACAAATTTGTGCCTGTCCTCCTCTCGTTCAACGACGAGCACCGCACTCACGACCTGGTGTCTTGCCGATATGTATAATAACATGGGTTTGCCGATGTTCGGTGCGGCCAGGATTGGGTTGCTTGCTAAGAGAGCCTTTACTTCTTCCAGTCTGGCTGTTGCCGCATCCGTCCACTCGAAGTGGTCGGTGCGTTGGAGAAGGCGATAAAGTGGCAATGCCTTTTCTCCTAGTCTGGAGATAAAGCGGCTTAAAGCTGCCATACATCCGGCTAGTTTTTGGACCTGTTTAAGGTCTGTTGGCGTAGCCAATTGTGACAAAGCTCGGATTGGCTGGGTTTGCCTCAATTCCTCTATTGGAAACGATGAAGCCCAGCAGTTTTCCAGTGGGAATGCCGAAAACACACTTTTCCGGATTGAGCTTGATGTCATATGTATGGAGGTTGTCGAATGTGAGACGCAGATCGTCTATCAATGACTCGACGTGCCTAGTTTTGTTGACGATGTCATCCACATATGCTTCAACTGTCTTGCCGATCTGTTTCTCCAGGCATGTTAGAATCATGCGTTGGTAGGTGGCACCGGCGTTTTTGAGTCCGAAGGGCATAGTGTTGAAGCAGAACGGCCCATATGGGGTAATGAATGCCGTTGTGGCTTGGTCGGACTCCTTCATTTTGATTTGATGGTATCCGGAGTATGTGTCGAGGAAACACAGTGAGTCATGTCCTGCAGTAGCATCAATAATCTGATCGATGCGAGGGAGGGGGAAGGGATCCTTAGGGAAGGCCTTGTTGAGGTCTTTGAAATCGATGCATAGGCGCCAGGATTTGTCCTTCTTTGGCACCATCACCAGGTTTGCTAGCTAGTCCGGGTGTTTTATTTCTCTGATGAATCCGGCCTCGATTAACATGGCTAGCTCCTCCCCGTAGCTTGTCGTTTGGGTTCGGAAAAGCGCCGCAGTGTTTGCTTGACCGGTTTATATCCCTTCAATATGTTGTGGCTATGTTCGGCCAACCTGCGTGGGATTCCTGGCATATCAGAAGGGTGCCAGGCGAATATGTCCAAGTTCTCGCATAGGAACTCTCGTAGTGCGGCGTCAACCGTTTGGTCCAGCTGTGCCCCGATGGATGATGTCTTCTTGGGGTCCGTTGGGTGGACTTGAAATTTGATTATTTCATCTGCTGGTTTAAAGGAGGTGGACTTGGGTCGCTTGTCCAGGATTACGTTGTCCCTGTCCATCATGGAGCGCAGCGCGGTTAACTCTTCGACCGCGAGGGCTTTAGACAATGCCTCGAGGGCCAGGGATGCGGTTTTGTTTTTGGCGCGGAGTGCTATGTCTGGATCACTGGCAAGAGTGATAATACCATTGGGCCCGGGCATCTTGAGCTTCATGTACCCGTAATGAGGTATAGCTTGGAAGCGTGTAAATGCATCTCGCCCCAATAGGGCGTGATATCCACTGTTGAAAGGGGCCACTTGGAAGGTTATCTCTTCGGACCGATAATTCTCTAGCATGCCGAATACCACGTCGAGCATGATTTTTTCCGCGCATCGTGCCTCCCGACTAGGAATAATTCCTCGGAAGGTCGTGCTACTTTGCTCGATGCGGCTCCTGTCTATTTCCATTTTGTTGAGTGTGTCCACATAGATAAGGTTTAGTCCGTTGCCGCCGTCCTTGAGAACTTTGGTGAGCCTAAAACGTTCCACAATTGGATTGAGGACCAAGGCGGCTGGTGCCTGGACTGTCCGGAATTTTGGTTCGTCACTGGCATTGAAATTTATGGCCATGTCGTTCTAAGGGTTTATTGCTGCGACTTGGCAGATTTCGGCGAGGTCGCGGAGGGCCCTTTTGCGTCGATTGTTTTAAGCGAAAGTCTCGAAGACCGTCAATACCCTGAGGTCGTCGTCTTCTGGGGGGTTTTGCTCTGAGGTATTTTTGGTGAGGATATCCTTGCCGCTCTTGGCCACTTGCCGGAGTATCCAACATGCTCTAATGCTGTGGGTTGGTATGGTATCCAGTGTTGTGTGTATTTTGCATGGCCTATCGAGCCATCCCTCCAGAACGGTTCCACGTCCCATAATGGGCTTAGATGTCGTTACTACTGGGTCGGGCGCCCCGCGAGGGTGCATCCTTTTGGCCCGGACGAGGGGTTGAGTGGAAACCGGTGGTTCCCAGCGAGCTGCCTGAGTTTTCCAGGTGCTTTCCATTACGCAGTACTTCTGTACTATGGTTGCCAAGTCAGCAAAGTGTAATACGCGACGGCGGTTGATGGCGTTGAGGATTCCTTCGTCCGTGCAATTATTGCAGAATACTGAGATCGCGTCTTCGTCGCGGCAATCTTTAATATTGTCTTTGACAAGGAGGAATCTGGCCCAAAAGTGATGGACTATTTCCTGAGACTGCTGTCGTATGCACATGAGATCGCCTATATCTGGGTGGGTGGGTGGCTTTAAATCCGAACTCTGGCCCAATTTGGGATCCGTAGTTTGAGAAACTTCCGAGCTTAATGGTTCGGGCTCCAGAATATCAACTGATTTTTCAGGTCCACTATCCGATTCTAGGTTCGAAGGTGTTCCGCGGACAGGTCGTTCCGCGGACAGGTGTCCGGCTCTTCGAACTCGGAAATCCGAACATAGTTCGTCCTCAATATAGAGGAAGAGTTGTTGTATTGCTCCTCTACTGCTATCTGATGGGTGATCGACGGGGATTTGATTTCTCTCTGATTGGGTTTAAGCCCAATCCGATCGTAGTCTGTTGCGACCCCCAAGGTGGCAATGCGATCGAGGAGTTCGTTTAAAGACGACAACTCCGTCAGATCCATCCATTTGGAGTATTCGGAGTCGACGCGGAGGCGATTTTTGATGACCCGAGAAGTCATCGTCGGCTTAACGGCCGGACGTGTGGTCATGGTAAAGCCGCCTAGCCGGAGGGTTTGGCCTGAGGCCAGGGCTCCTCCGGAGGTGATACTGTCCTTGATAACAAGGCGAGCCATCAATCCTGTCTTCGACGTCACAGCGGAACTCTCAATGAAAGCACCAATGTCAGTGTCAAAACCGGTGGATCTTGGGTAGGGGGCCCCGAACTGTGCGTCCTAGGTCGATGGTAACAGGAGACACAGGACACGATGTTTACCCAGGTTCGGGCCCTCTCTATGGAGGTAATACCCTACTTCCTACTTGATTTTTTGATGAATATGAGTATTACATGAGTTGATCTACCACGAGATCGTAATGGCCAAAACCCTAGAAGTCTAGCCTGTATGATTGTGATTGCCTCTACGGACTAAACCCTCCGGTTTATATAGACACCGGAGGGGATTAGGGTTGTACAAAGTCGGTTACAGAGAAAGGAATCTTCATATCCGAACGCCAAGCTTGCCATCCACGCCAAGGAGAGTCCCATCCGGACACGAGTGAGAGTCTTCGGTCTTGTATCTTCATAGCCCATCAGTCCGGCCCACGTCATCTGGGCCGGATGCCCGAGGACCCCCTAATCCAGGACTCCCTCACCCAGGCCTGCCCCGCGCTCGGGTCCGACGCCCGCACATCACGCATTAGCCCCCTGGGCAAATGATAGTGGGCCCACCCCTGAAATCACAGAAAGAAAAAATGATGAATAAAAAATGATTTTAAATACATATATTATTAATAAATAAATAAATCATGTTTAATTAAACTAATTATATTTAATTAATCTGATCACCTAATTAGACTAATTAGTTCTGATTAGATAAACTGTGGCTATGACATGCGGGTCCCACCTTGTAAATAGACTAGATAACAAAAGACACTTAAAACAAACAGTCTATGACACCTGGGCCCTGTCTGCCAGTTTTGAACAGTCAAGAGTCAAACTCAACTGGGCTCGTGGCCCCACCAGCCAGCCTCTGGCTGCGTATACTTTTGGGTACAGTTAGCATTTATGATTTAATTTCAAATTAAATAAATTTAGAAAATTGGAAAATCATTTAAAACTTTGAAAATTAATATAAAATGAACCATATCTCAGATAAAAATACTTTATACATGAAAGTCGCTCAGAAAAACGTGACGATCCGAATACGTAGTCTGTTCGTCTGCCACACGTCCCTAGCATATCGAACATGGAACCGCCCCCTCCGTTTCATCTGTCCGAAATGCCTAACACCGGGAATACTTTCCCGGATGTTTCCCCCATTCGCCAGTATCGCGTAGTACAGCATTAGGGCATACCTAGCACCGCTAATTGCTTTGTCATGCATCGTCATGCAGCTGTTTGCATTGTATTCATTGCCCCCCCTCTTCTCTCTGGTAGACTTCGAGACTGACGCCACTGCTGCCCCGGTCGACTATGGTGTTGACAACCCCTCCTGCTCGACCGAGCTTCCAGGCAAGCAAACCCCCCTTGATCATCCGATATCGCCTACTCTTTCCCTCTACTCCTTGCATTAGAGTAGTGTTACTGTTTCATCAGTTGATCCTATACTACTGCATAGCCTGTCCTTGTTGCTACTGTTGTTACCTTTACCTGCAATCCTAAATGCTTAGTATAGGTTGCTAGTATTACATCAGTGGCCCTACATTCTTGTCCGTCTGCCATGCTATAGTATCGGGCCGTGATCACGTCGGGTGTTGATCACGGGTATATACATACATACATATTATACTTGACACATGATGTGACTAAAGTCGGGTCGGCTCATAGAGTAGCCGCGAGTGACTCACGGCCTGGAGGCTGAAGGGGCAGGTGGTTCCATCCAGGTTGTGATGGGCCTGGGTTCCCGACGGCCCCCCGAGTGATTCTTTGTGGTGGAGCGATAGGGGAGGTTGTGACCACCTAGGAGACAGGTGGGCCTGGTCCCTGGTCAGCGTCCGCGGATACTTCAAATAACATGCTTAACGAGATTGGGTATTTGATCTGAGTTGGTATTGACCTATACGCACTAACCGCCATGTGGGACAAGATATGGGAAACCGGCATCGTAGTATCAGCCGAAGCTCTTCAGATGTCAGCGACTGAGTGGCGCACGCCAGGTTGGACCGCGTAAAGCACCCTCCTTTGTAATGGAGGCTGCCAGTTCTGCTCACCGGTCGTGTTCGCAACGTGTAGGAGTGCAAAGGGCGATGGGCCCAAGACCCCTGAGCGCCTAGGATTTAGACTAGCGTGCTGACCTCTCTGTTGGGCCTAGGTAGGGCTGCGACATGTTGATCTTCCAAGGCCGGACATGACCCAGGAAAGTGTGCCCGGTCGGAGGGATCAAGCGTGTCGGGTAATGTGGTGCACCCCTGTAGGGAAGATATATCTATTCAGATAGCTGTGTCCACGGTAACAGGACGACTTGGAGTTGTATTTCGACCTCATGACAAATAGAACCGGATACACTACAAGAATCAGGCACTTTGCCGTCTACCATGGCTAACGACAAAGGCATGCCTGGCGGACGGCAAAGGCCTTTGCCGTTAGCAAGCAAACGGCAACATGTCTGACTGAATAAGCTACGGCAAAGGGCACTTTGTCTTCTGCTGGCAGACGGCAAAGATGCAAAGGCCGTTGCCGTCTGCCAGCAAACGAGAAAGAGCCTGGATGGCACACGTGGCAGCTTAGGTCCGTCAGGGGTTAACGGCGTGCTTTGCCGTCTGCCAGCAGATGACAAAGACCTTTGCGTCTTTGCCGTCTGCCAGCAGACGGCAAAGTGCCCAAATAGGCCAGCCTAGGTAGCTGCCACATGGCATGCTATGCCGTCTGCTGGCAGACGACAAAGATGCAAAGGTCTTTGTCCTCTGCCAGCAGACGGCAAAGCTGCCAAATAGGCCAACCAGTGCACCCCAGGTTGCACAGGTAGCTGCCACGTGGCACCTTTGCCGTCTGCTGGCTGATGGCAAAGCTCTTTGCCGTCTGCCAGCAGACGGCAAAGAGCCTGTATGGCCCCTATTTTTTCTTAGATTCATTCAATTTCACAGATATATATAACAAGTTTCCAACAACATATATATAACTTGTTTCCAACAACATATATATATATATATATAACAAGTTTCCAACAACATATATAAGAAGTTTCCAACAACAAGTTATCAACAACATATCCAACATAAAATGGTTTCATCCATACATACATATCCAACAACAAGTTTGCAACAAGTTTCCAAAAACATAAAAGAAGCACAAGGAAGAGTAGACTCCATGAACGCAAGCTCCTCATCTAAAGCAAATCTGCAAATTGGGAAATAAGAAAGTTAGAAGAAGAAGAAGAAGACTAGCTAGAAGAAGAAGAAGAAGAAGAAGAAGAAGAAAAAGAAGAAGAAGAAGAATTTTTCTTCTCTTTCTTTTTCTCCTCTCCTCTTCTTTATCTTCTTCTTCTTCTAACTAAGGTAGGTAAAAATGCCATTTTGTAGCTAAGCTAGGTAAAAATGCTAAGTGTAGGTCATTTTAGAGCTAAGCTAGGTAAATAGGTCATTTTGGAGCTTAGTAAGGTTATTTTGTCACTTTTGGAGAGAAATAAGCTAAGTCTATGCCATTTTGGAGGTAAACCAAGGTTATGATGCCATTTTTTTACCTAAGTATGCTAAGTATGTCATAAATGAACTGAAGAAGCTAAGTATAGGTCATTTTTGAGCTAACCTAGGTAGTTATGCCATTTTTGAGCTAACTAAGCATATTTTGTCATTTTGGAGGAAAAAATGCTAAGTATAGGTCATTTTATAGCTATCCTAGGTAAAGTATGTCAGTTGGAGCTAAGTAAGGTTATTATGTCATTTTTGAGGAAAATAAGCTAAGTATAGGTCATTTTGGAGCTAAACCTAGGTTATTATGCCATTTTTTTTACCCAAGTGAGCTAATTATGTCATAAATGAACTAGCTAAGTTAAGTATAGATCATTATTGAGCTATCCTAGGTAGTTATGCCATTTTTAGCTAACTAAGCATATCAAGTCATTTTATAGGATAAAATGCTAAGTATAGGTCATTTTATAGCTATCCTAGGTAAAATATGTCATTTTGGAGCTAAGTAAGGTTATTATGTCCTTTTCGAGGAAAATAAGTTAAGTATAGGTCATTTTGGAGCTAAGTAGGTCATTTCTTAAGGTAAGTATGCATTTGTTAAGCAAAACACTTGGGAAAACTTACCATCGTCACGAAGGTGAAGGATCGGCCGGGTTTGCGCCAGTGCCAGACGGAGAAGGACCGGTCGGGGTTGCGCCAGTGCGAGATGGAGAAGGATCGGTCGATGCTTGTCGGGAGGCATGCTGCACCAAAGATCATTTGCAATGTCTCGTTAGCATGATGGAGCCGAAATGTGAATACTAGTAACCAATGACCATTCAAATGAAACTCACCGTGTCCGCTATTCCAATCAGGGGCATCGGTGGAGGGGTCTGACCGTTTTTCTCGCACACGGATTGCACATTTTGTTTTCACAAGTCAGTCATATTAGTTAGTAATGAAACGAACATTATGTGCAAGATTTGGCTAATATGGAGGAGAAACTTACCACGAGGAGCTCGTATAGGCCCGGTGAGACGCGTCATTCCGGTTCCTCTCCGCCTCCAACAGACTAGCCGTCCTCTCCTCGAACTCCCTCTCCCATCTGCACCACCTGCCTGTTTGCCTCCGCCAGAAGCTCCTGGGCCCTAGCCTCGATGGCGAGCTCCATTGGCCATGGTCAAGGCCCTATCTCAGGAAGAGAGCTCGTCTGGCGCTTCTTGATCTCCGAGAGAGTTCTAGGACAATGTATCAGTCCATCCCCAGTGGCTACCGAGCCATGTTTCCTCACATCACCAGATAGCATCACGAGCTCTGGATCAAAAGCACTCTGGCTTGGGTTGAAGTCCTCCCCTTTCGTCGCCTTCCCAAAGTCTCTGTACCTCACGAGCTTGTTCTGGGAGGAGATGTTGGTGAAGCTCTCTGGATGATTGAGGTCAGACTTAGGGAATGCCTTGGCCTTCTTGAACGGGGCAGTATGGGCCATGGCATAGAGGTCGTACAGGAGTGGCATGTCCTTCTTGTTGTGTTTCGCCTAAAAGAGAGGAACAACATATTAGTTAAGGGCTCAAGCTAGCATGAAGAATGAAATTGTATGACTCGTTAAGGGCTCAAACCACATACCTAGTGATCCCCGTACTCAAACAGGTTGGAGCTCCCTTGATGGTGTGGCACACCTGCATTTGGGCACACTTATCCCTGGCCTTGTTGTGGACGGCTAGCCATTGGGGAGAGCACCACTCATCCACCATCGCCTCCCAACAGTCCATCCTATCCGCAAACCATCTCGGGGGCACCTAAGTTAGGCAAAGAGAAATTTCAGTGCTAAGCCTACGAATGAAATCAAGGAAACTAAGTACAAGGCCTTAAGAATAGGTAATTACCTTCATGTACTTCTCCTTACTCAGATACTTGGCGCGACACTTCTTCTTGGCCCTCCTAATGTTAGTCGAGGCGTAGTAGTCTCGAACAGCCTGCACCCTAGCCTCGTGTCGTAAGTTCTGAAGTAGGCGCTTGCACTCGGCTTCGAGAACCATAGCCGCGTCTGCCTCGTGTTCCTCAAGACACCTCTAGAAGGTCTGCAATCGAACAAGACAACACTGATTAGTACAATCACTAGGTACTGTTGATTTTTAATTCTGTAAAGGAGAAATTACCCAAAACCGCCGCCTCGCAATGTCGGCCATCTCCTCCGGCGGGGCCGGGGAAGCCACGTACAACTCCTAGCTTAGTGCTAGCTATGGAACTTGACTCTCACCGGGCAACATGACCCACCCCGGGAAGTGGTGCCGGCAAAGCACAGCAAGGACCTGGTTGGGCCTGCGGACACCATCGCCGTATTTCCAACCCCTGCAGTATGACAAGGCCAACACATTAGATATTAATTTGAAGAAACATGAAGGACAAAGGTTAAAAAAGAGTAAATGCACTTCTCCCCGTTAGGCTCAATCAACCACCTGTGATCGCGGCTCGCCGGCACGGCCGGGAGCTTCGTACCACCACGTTGGTAGACCTTCTTGCCCCCCTCAACCAGCTCGCCCTCGCTATAACTATCGTCAGAAAAGGTGTCCTCGCCATCAGCATGGCCACTAGTCTCCGGAGTCACGTGGGACGAAGACTCTGGGACCGGAGTCTGGTGGGACGAAGACTCTGGGCCCGGGTCTCGTGGGACAAAGGCTCAGCGACCCGAGGCTCGTGGACCGGAGTCTGAGATGGGTCCAAGTCTGATGGGTCCACCTGAGACAGAGCACTCCGGTGGTCCGAAGAATTAGCTGGGGGTGGCGGCGAGGAAGGCGCAGCAGCCTTCCTACCTCTCCCGCCACCACGTCCACCTCTAGCAACCCTCTTGGGCTTCCCCCGACCTCTCCCGGCCGAAGAAGAAGCGCCCGCCAGTGTCGTCATGCTATTAGCCAGTGCTCTCCAAAGGTGCTGGGGTGGAATAATAGCACCCCTCCCAGCACGCGCCGAGGAAGGAGGCTCGGAGCGCTCTCGACCCGCGCCCACCATCTGTCAACACCTGCAATGACAAAGAGTAAACGAAATTAGTATAACATAAACATAATAAAATATTTAAGTGTGTACCATCATCATGAACATAATATAAAAAATTAAGTGTGTCGGGGTCGGGGGTGCCGTGTCGGGGTCGGGGTGCTATGTCGGGGTCGCGGTGTCGAGGCGGGGTCGGGGTGTCGTGTCGGGGTCGGGGTGTCGGGGTCAGGTGGTCGGGGCGGCGACCCTCGACCCCTCGACACCTCGATCCTCGACCCCTAGACCCTCGACTCCTTTCCCCCTCGATCCCCGACCCCTCGACCCCTCGACACCTCGATCCTCAACCCCTAGACCCTCGGCTCCTTTTCCCCTCGATCCTCAACCCCTCGACAGCTCGATCCTCGACCCCTAGACCCTCGACTCCTTTTCCCCTTGATCCTCGAGCCCTCGACCACTCGGCGACCCCATTTTTCTACTTTTCCCACTTCTTTTTTTCATCTTCTACTTCTACTTATTTTTTTCATCTCAACCTCTACTTCTTTTTGTTCTTCTTCCTTCTTTTCCTTCTTCCTCTTGTCTTCTTTTTCTTCTCCATTTTCCTTATTTTCTTTCTTCCTCTTGTCTTCTTTTTCTTCTTCAACTAATCTACCTAAATCAACTAATTAACCTAAATCAACTAAAATCTACTAACCTAAAATCAACTAAAATCTATTAACCTAAAATCAACTAAAATCTATTAATGTAAAATCAACTAAAATCTATTAACCTAAAATCAACTAAAATCTATTAACCTAAAATCACCCTACTACTATTCATGTTAACCCATCCAACCATCCATATATCCATTGCAGCACATGATGCAGTAGCACACCTCACCTCCACCTCCAGGACACACACAACATGACCATGATTGACTCGTCAAGAAGAAGAGAACACGTTTTAGTCCCGCAGGAACAGCGTGCTCTCACCACCATAGCCCTTGCTTTGGGGCTCGCTTTAGCTATTCAAAGCTACTACTGAGCTACAAGAAAAGAAGTTAAAGAGAGGAGGAGGGAATCATAAGGGTTGGGGGTTGGGAGCAAAAGCATGGCTTGCTGCTTTGCTTGGCAGGATGGCTGGTGTTCCTCTGCTTTCTCTTTGCCACTGGTTTAATTTTCACTTGCCTCTTTTTTGTTTTCATTGTGGAAAATTGCTTCTTGGTTTTTGGTGCCATGTTGAATGCAAACATGTTTATTTTGTGTGCATAAAGTAAATTCGAATTAGCATAAATTTTGAAATTTTCGAGGGAAAAAGTAGACATGTACAAGAGGCTAGGCAAAGCAAGATGGGGAATAGGCTTGCCACTGTTTTATTTTTTCTTCTTCTTCTTTTTTCTATGTTTTCTCCTCCTAGTCCTTTTAGGTCTTCTTTCTTTCTTTCTTTCTTTCTTTTCTTTTCTTGTTCTTGGGCTTATCTAACTAAGTAATTAACCTAAAGAACTAACTAAGTAATTAACCTAAAAATAACTAACTAACTAATTAACCTATGTACAGTAGGGTAAAACAAGTAACTAATTAACCTAAAAAACTAACTAACTAACTAATTAACCTAAATAAAAAACAACAACAAAAAAGACAGAAAAAAGGAAAAAGAAGCCTCACCAGGGGGCGGAGCGGTGCCGGGCGGCGGGGGGTGGAGCGGCGACAGGCGGCGGGGCTGCGGGGGGTCG
>NC_057802.1:382718620-382729868 GCF_018294505.1 Triticum aestivum | reverse complement strand
GGCCGATGGGCACGGGGGCGGCGCGGGTGAGGTGAGGGAGAGAGAGAGGGGTGGGGCGCGGGGCCGACCGTTTTTTAGTTAGGTTTAATTTCTTAGCCGTCTGCTAGCAGACGACAAAGAGCGTAGCTAGTGGGGTGGGGCCGGGGGGAAATAGACATTAGGTTGGCTATTCTCTTTACCGTCTGCTCGCGGACGGCAAAGAAGCTTTGCCGTCTGCTAGCAGACGACAAAGAAAGTGGCTGTTAGGTGGTTCTCGATGGCAAAGCTTCTATGCCGTCTGCTAGCGGACGACAAAGCTTCTATGCCGTCTGCTAGCAGACGACAAAGAACTACCTGACGGCAAACATGGTCTTTGGTGTTAGCTCTTTCTTTGCTGTCAGCTTTTTTTAAGCTGATGGCAAAGACCTTCTTTGCCGTGCGCTAGCAGACGATAAAGAGCTGGCTGACAGCAAAGATCCTGATTCCAGTAGTGATACCTAATAAAAACACACCTAGATAAGTTCCAGAGACAACCCGGTGATCGCTCTCTCACAGGGTGACAAGGAGAGGATCGTCAGGTAGGATTATGCTATGCGATGATACTTGGTTAACTTACCAGCTACTCTCTTTTGCTACTTCAATATGGAGGCTGCCAGAAGCGTAGTCTTTGATAGGACTAGCTATCCCCCTCTTATTCGGGCGTTCTGAAGTTCAGCCCATAGATAGTACCCATTTCATTGATACCGATGCATATGTAGTGTAGATCGTTGCTTGCGTGTACTTTGGATGAGTACTCACAGTTGCTTTGCTACTTCTTTTCCCCCTTTTCCCGGTTATTGCGATCATATGATGGAGTCCAGGATCCAGAGGATCCCGAGGATGTTTCTATGTGGAGTTCGGCTTTGAGGAGTAGTTAGGAGGTCCCAGGCAGGAGGCCTTGCCTTTTCGGTCGTTGCTACTTTTGTGCTAGCCTTCTTAAGGCAAACTTGTTTAGCTTATGTCTGTACTCAGATAATGTTGCTTCCGTTGACTCGTTTGTATTCAATCTTATGTATTCGAGCCCTCGAGGCCCCTGGTTTGTAATATAAAGCTTGTATTTTGTTAGTTTGTGTCTAGAGTTGTGTTCTGATATCTCCCCGTGAGTCCCTGATTTTGATCGTACACATTTGCGTGTATAATTAGTGTACGATTGAATCGGGGGCATCACACGCTCGCACAATTCATCTTATTTGCCATGTATCACTATGCCGGCCTCTGCTCGCATCCCTCCACGCACTCTGCTCGCCGTTAGGCGCCGTGGCGTGCTCTTCTCGCGTCCGTCGGTGCGCTCCGCTTGAGTACCTCCACGCACTCGGCTTGTGGACAACTTTTCCTTGTGTGTTCAACTGCCATATGCATATATATGGTTGCTCGCCGTTGAGGCGACCGCGGAGCGCTCTGCTCGCGTCCCTGCACGTGCGCTCTGACGATCACGTTGGGGCCTGCACACGATCATGTTGGGGGCCCGTATGCATGCGGTTGCGCCGCGCGCGTCGCCACGATGCAGTTACGTGCGTCACGATGGAGTTACGCGCTGCAAATTAGAACTGCAATCCGAGCATGCGGATATTCCAGGTCGTCCAGCTTCCCCATTAATTCCTGCGGCCATTATAAACTTAGTCTCTTGAACCTTTTGATCTCGCCCCACAACACAACAAGCACACCCACGACGAAACATACAGAGAGGATATCTAGCGGCGCTCCAATGGAGTTCGGCGAGCATAAAGTGGAGACCCACGCGAGGGATACGTATATCTCGATGGTGTACACCATCGACCCGGCCGTGGTGAAGGAATACATCAACACAGTGGAGCAGTTACCTGACAAGTACAAGGTGGTCGGCATCGACCTCCAGTACACCGGCGGTTATCCCGGCAAAAATCAGAAGGTTGCCGTCGTCCAGTTATGCGTGCACCATCATGTCCTCATCTACCACTACTGCATGGCCACAGAGCTTTGCGACCGTTTAGCCAGGTTTGTCAGCAGCACCGACTACAAGTTCGCTACGGTGGAAACCTCCAACGATGTAAAAGCGCCCATGGTTACGGGCTTGGCCTGCAAGAACCTTGTTGAAATCTGTGAGCACTATAGGGTCTGGGGCAGCACGAAGAAGGACTCCCTGGTTGAACTCGCCTCGGCCATCATCGACCCCTACTACGAAAGGATGAAGCAAGATGCCAACAGAAAAAGTCCCGTATCCTGGCACGGGGCCTGGATGAACCTCACCTTAGGTTCGCGGCCAAGAGCGTGTACACATGCTACAAGATGCACATGCTGATTGTTGACATGAGGAAGTGCCTCGTTCCCAAAATCGACAAGGCCGGATCGAGCCACAGGCAGAGCAGTAGCGGCAAGCATCACAAGAAGTGGATGATGATCATATGATCGTTTATCCTACTTAATTATGCATGTAATATATAGTTTACTTTGTGTGTGGAAATGTCATGTGTGTAGTAGCCACCTATCGTTGGGGACATGCATATTGATACGTCTCCAACGTATCTATAATTTTTGATTGCTCCATGATGTTATATTATCATCACTAGTACGCGTCGGTGCTATACAAACGGTTTTTAACCCCTTTCCGCGACGGCATTTGTAACCGTCGCCTAGTGAGTGACGGTGATAGGGGGTCCTTCCCACACGACCCAGAAACCGTCGGGGATAGGGACCCTACAGTACTCCTACTCGTTTGTGCTCGCATTGCCTTCGCAGTCGGTATTCTGTGGTGCTACGTCTATGATGCGCGGCCCATCACAAACGGTTCACTATTATAGAACGTGTATGATAAGCATACAATCACACACATTCACTTTTCCCAAACCGTATGCGATAACTAACTAAGAAGATTAGCTAATCGTCATATGAGTGTCGAACAGGATTACGAAACGGGGATTGTCGTAACATCGTCGTACACGACAACTATCACACACGCTATTCTATGGTGCAACGTTTACGACGCATACTTCATCAGAAATAGTTCATGGTTGCGAATCGTGTACAATAAGGCAATTAACACAAACCTTTGCCCGCACCGTTTGCGATATTGTCTGACATCGCACACGCTTTGCAAACGGTAACTGTGTGCATGCTTGCACACGTTTCCTCTCTATGAACCGTCTCGAATTATGGTGTATATCGCAAACGTTTGTGTTTTACCAACCGTGTATGCTGTAACGACCTGGGAGCTATTTCAAATTGTACCGGATTTGAATTTGAATTTGAATGTATGCTACAACTTTATTCATATCCATCAGGTTCAAACAACCAATGCATTATTTGATTCATAGGTACATATGTTCAAGAATTACATAAGAACCAGATAAAGAATGATGAACCACAGTTGTATACTTGTACTATTAAATATGGTAAAGAAAGAGCGAAATACATTCTGGTTGTTGAACAAGGTGAAGCGGAATGCCCATATTGTGCCCTCCTCCATGCAGAAGGCACACACGACTCTAGTCCAACCCCTTGTGATGGCCGACCACCCGTCCTTCACGGTCTCACTACTGCAGGATGCTGCTAACGCGACACTACGATCAGAGACCCTTTGACGAAACTGTGTGCGATGCCATAATCGCAAACGGTGGTGTAAAAAACCCGTCAAAAAAGGTGCAAAATGTTTGCGATGGAGGATGCATCAAACACGGATCAGATTTTAGTTGCGTGTGCGATGTAGGGCATACGGTTCAGTTCAATTAACCGTTTGCGATGAGGTGGAACAAAAGAAACGGGCAGCCAGATGGAGGTGTGTGCGATATACAACATACGGTTCACTCGGATGAACTGTTTGTGATTAGGCAACACAAAAGAAACGGTCAGCCAGTTCAAGGTGTGTGCGATATATGGCATGCAGTTCACTCGGATGAACTGTTTGCGTTGAGACATGAGAACAGAAACGGTTCAACTTATCAAGATGTGTGTGATACGCGGCAAACAGGTCTGTAATCAGAAATGTGTGTGAAGACCGATAATAACACAGACAGTTGCTGCTAATAAGACGTGTGTGTTGTGCGATGGGATTGCATACAGAAAAACATATATATACACACTTATAAGGACATGCTTGCATAACCAAATTAAACATCCACTTACATAGGTGGCTACTACAACCATGGCATTTGCACACACCAAAGTAAACTATTACATGCATAATTACATAGGTGGCTACTACACACATGACATTTCCACACTATATTACATGCATGATTAACTAGCATAAACGATCATCTGATCATCATCTACTTGTGACGCTTGCTCTGCTTGTGGCTTGATCCGGGCTCGTCGATTTGGGTAACGAGGCACTTCCTCATGTCAACGATCCTCCTGTGCATCTCATAGCATGTGTACACGCTCTTGGCCGCCAACCTGAGGTGAGGTTCATCTAGTTGCCGCATCCAGGCCCTGTGCCAGGATAGGGGACTTGTTCTCTGGGCATCCTGCTTCATCTTTTCGTAGTAGGGGTCGGTGATGGCCGAGGCGAGTTCGACCAGGGAGTCCTTCTTCGTGCTGCCCCAGACCCTGTAGTGGTCACGAATTTCGACAAGGTTCTTGCAGGCCAAGCCTGTAATGCTGAGCGCTTTTACATCGTCCATGGTTTCCACCGTGGCGAACTTGTAGTCGGTGATGTTGACAAACCTGTTGAAACGGTCGCAAGGCTCTGTGGCCATGCAGTAGTGGTAGATGAGGACACGATGGCGCATGCACAACTGGGCGATGGCAACCTTCTGATCTATGCCGGGACGACCGGTGGTGTACTGGAGGTCGATGCCAACCACCTTGTAATTGTCTCGAGCAAGCAACTGCTCAACGTTGTCGATGTAGTCGTCCACCACGGCCGGGTCGATGGTGTACACCACCGAGAGATCCATCTCCCTTGCGTGGGTCTCCACTCTATGCTCGCCGAACTCCATTGAAGCGCCGCTGGACATCCCCTCTCTATGTGTCGTTGTGGGTGTGCTTGTTGTGTTGTGGGGCGCAATCGAAAGGTTGAAGAGACTAAGGTTATAATGGCCGCGGGAATTAAAGGGGAAGCCAGAGGGCCAGGAATATCGGCAGGTCCTGATGGCAGTTCTAATTTGCAGCGCGTAACTCCATCATGCCGCACGTAACTGCATCGCGTGGCAACGTGCGCGGCGCAACCACATGCATACGGGGCCCCCGACGTGATCGAGCGCACGCCCAACCGTTGGCAGAGCACACGCGGAGGGACGCGAGCAGAGCGCTCCACGGTCGCCTCAACGGCGAGCAACCATATATATATATGCATATAGCAGTTGAACATGCAAGGAAAAGCTGTCCACAAGCCGCGCGCGCCGACGGACGCGAGCAGAGCATGGCGCGGCGCCTAATGGCGAGCACAGCGCACTACGGCGCCTAACGGCGGGATAAACCTTCATTCAAGCCAATCAAAATAAGACTAGAACGGACATGTCTGTATTGAGCAAAGGGATTGCACATGTCTGTATTGACTGGAACGAGAATGCAATAGCAAGATAATAATTAAGGCCACGATGATGCGATCGCAGTGTTGGTTACATGAGGCAAGAAGAAAGATGCATCCATCAACTTACGACCTCCTCCTCCTCAACTCAGTGCAACCGGCCGGGCCACCGACCGGCGGCTAAGGAGCGGCAGCTTGTGTGGCGAGGTCAAGGTGCTTCTTAGCTAAGGCATCCAAGGCTTCCAGCCGGCTGAAGAAGGCCAACGTCGTAGTGTCCTCACTGGCCTTGTAGATACCTATGTACACGATTCGCTCGTACACATGGATGTGTAGGTCGACGGTTTCTTGCAAATGGAGGTGCCTCGCGGCGAGCGCGACCTCTAGGTGGACATTCTTCGTGGCGTCGGCGGGCAGTCGCAGGGCCACCAGTGCTTGAAAGAGGTTCCGACCATGGAGGCTGATTAGGGTGGCAGGCAATGAGGAGCTCGGGCGCGCGGGCTGGAGGAGTACGACGATGTCGTCCGCGAGCTTCTTGATGACGGTGAACCTATTGGTGGTGCGAACGATCATCTGGTCCAACTGAGAGTCGTAGCTGGCGTCGACGGCGGCCATCCACCAGCTGGTCGCCAACACCGTATGGAGACGATCCATGGTGCCATGCTGCGGGCCAGCGTCGTGGACCATCTGGCACAGCCACTGGCTGCTCGCGCTCATCGCCGCCATGGTCTGGAGTGGGCACTTTTGCGCTTATTAGTGTAGGTGCTTAGGCAAATGCTTAGGTGCGTACGATGTGGTAGATGCTTTGGAATGGAGGGGCGCCTTTATATGAGTGGAAACTGCGTTGCATTCACATCGTGCTGCCTCTTTTCCTGGTCCTCCCATTACTTCCCTCATGCATTCACATGATGCTAATTGAATGAGGATGCATCTTTGGCCGTTCAACATTTCGGGAACCGCTACCCTCTCCCTCGTTTGCATTAAAGCCGTATCGGGAACTGCGCCGCCCGTTGTCAAATCGAATAGTACTGCGCCGCCCCCTGTCAAATCGAATAGTACTGCGCCGCCCGCTGCACGCCTGGCTGAACACGCCTCCTCGCCTCCATCTATGCTTAATTACTGAATTTTACTAGATCAACAAATGTCAATCTTCCTAGTTTGACAAATGGCAACATACCCAATATGACAGATTCAAATCGCACCAAATTGTTTGTAAGTGGTTCACACGGGTCATCCAAAAGAACCGTTTGTGTTCAAGAGATGCACAAATCCTGCTCTCACCTTGCATACAGGTGTTCTATCTGAAACCATCATGCTTGTTGTGAAAAGCTCTGGTTTGTGAGAAGCATATACCCAAACCTGCCCCAAACGGGACAAAAATTTTACCATGGCATGTTGATGCCGCTCCATAATAGCATGCCAAGTTTCATGAATTTCAGACGAGTTTTGGATTTACTAGAAATTAAAAACCAGGTATCTCAATGTTTGCGGCCGAGTGACAGTGGCAGGGTGTTCGACATTCATTCCCATTTCTTGCATGGGACCTAAGCATGCACCCAAGGACAAAGATTTGATTTTTCAACCAATTTATATGCACTGGAGCATGCACATGTAGTACAAATTTGAATTATGCACATAAATGCATTGAAAACTCACTTAATGCATAAAAATATCCAAACAAACCCCGAAAAATCACCAAAAATAACACAACACTCCTGTTGTTCTATGTAGACACGAGAACAAATTTGAAAGCAATACGAGGCAATGGACATCGCTTCGCCCCCAAAGTTGGGGCGTACCCTACCGAAACCATCATGCTTGTTGTGAGAAGCTCTGGTTTGTGAGAAGCATATACCCAAACCTGCCCCAAATTTGATAAAAACTTTAACACCCCATGTTGGTGCGGCTCTATGATAGCATGCCAAGTTTCATGAATTTCAGACGAGTTTTGGATTTACTAGAATTTAAAAACCAGGTATCTCAATGTTTGCGCCCGAGTGACTGTGGCAGGGTGTTTGACATTTATTCCCATTTCTTGCATGGGACCTAAGCATGCACCCAAGGACAAAGATTTGATTTTTTGAACCAATTTATATACACTGGAGCATGTGCATGTAGTTAAAATTTGAATTATGCACATAAATGCATTGAAAACTCACTTAATGCACAAAGATGTCCAAACGAACCCCGAAAAATAAAAATAAAACACAACACTCATGTTGTTTTATGTTGACATGAGAAAAAAATTGAAAGCAATAAGAGGCAATGGATATCATTTCGCCCCCAAAGTTTTGGCGTTCCCTACTGAAACCATCATGCTTGTTGTGAGAAGCATATACCCAAACCTGCCCGAAAGGGGACGAAAACTTTACCACGCCATGTTGATGCCGCTCTATGATAGCATGCCAAGTTTCATGAATTTTAGACAAGTTTTGGATTTACTAGAATTTAAAAACTTGGTATCTCAATGTTTGCGGGCGAGAGACAGTGGCACGGTGTTTGACACTCATTCCCATTTCTTGCATGGGACCTAAGCATGCACCCAAGGACAAAAGATTTGATTTTTCAACCAATTTATATGCACCGGAGCATGTGCATGTAGTTCAAATTTGAATTATGCACATAAATGTATTGAAAACTCACCTAATGCATAAAAATGTCCAAACGAACCCTGAAAAATCACAAAAAATAACACAATACTCAGGTTGTTCTATGTTGACACGAGAAAAAAAATTGAAAGCAATTAGAGGCAATGTATATCATTTCGTCCCCAAAGTTGGGGCGTTCCCTACCGAAACCATCATGCTTGTTGTGAGAAGCTCTGGTTTGTGAGAAGCATATACCCAAACCTGCCCCAAATGGGACAAAAACTTTACCACGCCATGTTGATGCCTCTCCATGATAGCATGCAAAGTTTCATGAATTTCAGACGAGTTTTGGATTTACTAGAATTTAAAAACTAGGTATCTCAATGTTTGTGGCCGAGAGACGGTGGCAGGGGTGTTTGACATTCATTCCCATTTCTTGCATGGGACCTAAGCATGCACCCAAGGACAAAAGATTTGATTTTTCAACCAATTTATATGCACCGGAGCATGTGCATGTAGTTCAAATTTGAATTATGCACATAAATGCATTGAAAGCTCACTTAGTGCATAAAAATGTCCAAACGAACCCTGAAAAATCACGAAAAATAACACAACACTCATGTTGTTCTATGTTGACACGAGAAAAAAATTGAAAGCAATTAGAGGCAATGGATATCGTTTCGTCCCCAAAGTTGGGGCGTTCCCTACCGAAACCATCATGCTTGTTGTGAGAAGCTCTGGTTTGCTAGAAGCATATACCCAAACCTGCCCCAAATGGGACAAAAACTTTACCACGCCATGTTGATGCCACTCCATGATAGCGTGCCAAGTTTCATGAATTTCAGACGAGTTTTGGATTTACTAGAATTTAAAAACCAGGTATCTCAATGTTTGCGGCCGAGTGACGGTGGCAGGGTGTTTGACATTCATTCCCATTTCTTGCATGGGACCTAAGCATGCACCCAAGGACAAAAGATTTGTTTTTTCAACCAATTTATATGCATGGGAGTATGTGCATGTAGTTCAAATTTGAATTATGCACATAAATGCATTGAAAACTCACTTAATGCATAAAAATGTCCAAACGAACCCCGAAAAATCACAAAAAATAACACAACACTTATGTTGTTCTATGTTGACTTGATAAAATTTTTTGAAAGCAATTAGAGGCAATGGATATTGTTTCGTCCCCAAAGTTGGGGCGTTCCCTACCGAAACCATCATGCTTGTTGTGAGAAGCTCTGGTTTGTGAGAAGCATATACCCAAACCTACCCCAAATGGGACAAAAACTTTACCACGCCATGTTGATGCCGCTCCATGATAGCATGCCAAGTTTCGTGAATTTCATACGAGTTTTGGATTTACTAGAATTCAAAAATCAGGTATCTCAATGTTTGCGGCCGAGTGACGGTGGCAGGGTGTTTGACATTCATTCCCATTTCTTGCATGGGACCTAAGCATGCACCCACGGACAAATATTTGATTTTTCAACCAATTTATATGCACTGGAGCATGTGCGTGTAGTTCAAATTTGAATTATGCACATAAATGTATTGAAAAATCACTTAATGCATAAAAATGTCCAAACGAACCTTGAATAATTCCAATTCTTTTATGACACATATATAGTTGCATGATCACTGCAGATAAAAGGTCTAGCAATTCAAACACCGTCCATGGCCATTGTGACCCCATTATGTAATTCAAATCAAGACGAAAAATCAAGTAGATCCCACACAGTTTATTATAACCAACTGTGTGAGATGCAACACAAAATATCTTGGAGCACCGTGAGAAGGTGCGACGGCTACAGTCCACAGCCCGCTCTAAATACGGGACCATGTCTGATGACAGTTTGCGCGCCAGTTTTTTGGCTGAAGTGATTCCAAATTATTGGCTTCCGCGGAAATATCTACCTCCCCGCCCCCTCCCCCTTACCAAAAGCCACATTTCTCCCCTTTTCGCCTTCCTTTCTAAGTTGAAACCTTCACTCCTTGCTTGCAGCGCCGCCTCCTCGCCGGCAACCCTCCTTCACGCTGCTCGGCCTTGCCTATCCAGGTAGGTAATCCACACCCGACCCCCATCCTCCTCCTCCTTCCACATGCCCCAACCACCAGCGCGAGCGCTACACCTTCCACCCAAATCACCGACCCCTCCACCAAATAAGCGCCGACCTAAGCCATGGTGCACGCAGTATAGCCAAGACCTCAAGGAGCATTTGGCAGCGGAGAAGCAAATCGCGGCCGCACGCGCGGATGAGGTCGCGATGGCTGCCATTCGTGCTGACCCCCAGATCTTGGAGGAGCACCTTGCCGTCGAGGCCACCATTGACGCCTCGCGCGCCGACGCCACGACGCGGTTGGCTGCTATAAACGACAGTTCGTGGCGTTTTCTCGAGGCCACCGTCGGTGCCTTCGACAAAGACTACGAGGTGTTTTCTCAGCGTGCACGTGCTTACCTCATCTCGAGAGCCAGCAGGTTGGTGCCCGGAGCGGCTCAGGCAACTCACCACTACAATGAGGGCACCCACGATGCGGAGGCCTCACCCTCTTCCATGTCCAAGGAGCCAATCGTCATCGATATCTCCGACAATGAGGAGTAGCTTGTCTTATTAGCTCACTATAAGGACCCATGTTCAGTTTGCTAGCTGCTGCCTTTCCTTAACAAATTCTAGTGAATTGTGCTATCTACTTTTACCATGCAATCTTCTGCTATAGTGTATATGTTCTATATGTCGTGCAATGTGGTGTTCAATTAACTGCTTGGTTCAATTCTGCAAATGTGATGTTCAATTCTTCAGGGTGCAATATTTCCAAGTTGTTAAGCATGCTTGGTTTGGTTCACTGTCTGATCTTCTATTAGGAGTATGTTATATTGTTCAATTCGTGTTTAGTTAACTGCTTGGTTCATTTGTTGTGGCTTGGTTCACTTGTTGTGGTGTTTAGTTAACTGCTTGGTTCAATTCTGCAACGCGATGTTCAATTGTTGTGGCTGCATTCTGTTATTGTATACCATGTGAGGAATAAATCGAATTTGGTTGTACTAAATACATGAGAAACAAATACAATTGCTATATTTCCAAGTTGTTAAGCATGCTTGGTTTGGTTAACTGTCTGATCTTCTATTAGGAGTATGTTATATTGTGCAATGTGGTGCTCAGTTAACGTTTGGTTCATTTGTTGTGGTGTTTAGTTAACT